>NC_134356.1:19926021-19943521 GCF_048569485.1 Anomaloglossus baeobatrachus | reverse complement strand
CACGTCACATAGCAACCAATCACATTGCAGCTTACATCTTTGCAGTGCTGATTTGAAAATGTAAGGAGTGATCTGATTGGTTGCTATGGGCAACTTCTCCCCTCTTTGTTTACCTTGCCTGGTATATATGAGGCAGTGGTTATAATGGCCGTGTGTGGACTCCGGACATCCAGGGTTCACTTATTAAACCAGATCGGTCCCACTCCATTGTGGAGACGCATCATCCATTGTCCTGAGGCTTTTCTATGTAATGGGGTGGTCACTCTGGATGGCTAATAAGCCATGACATGAGAACTGATCAGGAGCTGAACAACAAGTTCTGTGGCGGCCATATTGGTTGTCTCCTGTCAGAATTAAAGGAGTGGTACAGCTGCTTATTTCTGCTCCATGCTGGGTGAGGCAGTTGCCAAGGCAACCGTCTGAGGTGAGAGGTGCTGGACAACCCCTTTAAAAAAGGTCTAAAAATAAGAGGATGACTAGAAGGTCTGTGTCATGGATTCTGTAAGAATGGAAGTAATGGCGCCAATGTGAACAGCTCCTTCACTGAGGGACACTAAATCTAACATACGATTGATTTCCCATATATGCGGCAATAATCAGGCGCCATTACACCCCCACAGCGTATGAGGCGCATTACCAAAAAAATAACCCATACAAAAAATGGTATATTTTTGGCGCACATCTGTCTGGACGTGAGAACACGATGGCCGCCCGTTTCCTCCGCGCAGACAATTACTTCCAAGTGCTGATATACGTCTTCCTCTGGCAATAACAGTCACGCCCCGTCCAGCTGAAGAGGAAGACGACGAGGGGCGAAGGACAGAAATCACACAAATGGCAGAAAAATAGCGGGAAGACAAAGCATTATAATACTGTCATGGCACCGCTGCGGGGGGGGGGGGACCCCTGAGTGACACCCAGCACCGCTGCGGGGGGAGCCCCTGAGTGACACCCAGCACCGCTGCGGGGGGAGCCCCTGAGTGACACCCAGCACCGCTGCGGGGGGAGCCCCTGAGTGACACCCAGCACCGCTGCGGGGGGAGCCCCTGAGTGACACCCAGCACCGCTGCGGGGGGAGCCCCTGAGTGACACCCAGCACCGCTGCGGGGGGAGCCCCTGAGTGACACCCAGCACCGCTGCGGGGGGACCCCCTGAGTGACACCCAGCACCGCTGCGGGGGGACCCCCTGAGTGACACCCAGCACCGCTGCGGGGGGAGCCTCTGAGTGACACCCTGCACCGCTGCGGGGGGAGCCTCTGAGTGACACCCTGCACCGCTGCGGGGGGAGCCCCTGAGTGACACCCAGCACTGCTGCGGGGGGGACCCCCTGAGTGACACCCAGCACTGCGGGGGGACCCCCTGAGTGACACCCAGCACCGCTGCGGGGGGAGCCCCTGAGTGACACCCAGCACTGCTGCGGGGGGACCCCCTGAGTGACACCCAGCACTGCTGCGGGGGGACCCCCTGAGTGACACCCAGCACTGCTGCGGGGGGGACCCCCTGAGTGACACCCAGCACTGCTGCGGGGGGGACCCCCTGAGTGACACCCAGCACTGCGGGGGGACCCCCTGAGTGACACCCAGCACCGCTGCGGGGGGAGCCCCTGAGTGACACCCAGCACCGCTGCGGGGGGAGCCCTGAGTGACACCCAGCACCGCTGAGGGGGGAGCCCCTGAGTGACACCCAGCACCGCTGCGGGGGGGGGGGGGGGGGACCCCCTGAGTGACACCCAGCACTGCTGCGGGGGAGCCCCTGAGTGACACCCAGCACCGCTGCGGGGGAGCCCCTGAGTGACACCCAGCACTGCTGCGGGGGGAGCCCCTGAGTGACACCCAGCACCGCTGCGGGGGGAGCCCCTGAGTGACACCCAGCACCGCTGCGGGGGGAGCCCCTGAGTGACACCCAGCACCGCTGCGGGGGGAGCCCCTGAGTGACACCCAGCACTGCTGCGGGGGGAGCCCCTGAGTGACACCCAGCACCGCTGCGGGGGGGGGGGGGGGACCCCCTGAGTGACACCCAGCACTGCTGCGGGGGGAGCCCCTGAGTGACACCCAGCACTGCTGCGGGGGGAGCCCCTGAGTGACACCCAGCACCGCTGCGGGGGAGCCCCTGAGTGACACCCAGCACTGCTGCGGGGGGAGCCCCTGAGTGACACCCAGCCCCCCATGCATGACTTCATTTCTAAACCCTTCACCGCTAATTAAAATTCTGACTTTTCGGGAACGTTTCGTGCCCATTTCCTGGGGTTGATGGGATCCAAGACCGGGGACTGATGATACCGCGAGCGGATTCCAAAGCGGAAGAGCTCGGTGAAGCGGTTCACATGGGCCGCTCTGGGGAGAGGTCAGGAAGCCATACATGACTTATAGGCTGCTCAATAGGCAGTTCACCCATCAACGAGCTGAAAGGTATGCGACTCATAGGGGGTCTCCATCATTAATAGTCCCACAATGGTTTAAACCTGTACCGCCCCAATACTGAAGGGGTACAATGGCGATCTACAGTGTCCACACAATAGTGAACACATAGCAGTGACCAGTGATGCTGCCATATTGTGTCTGTCCTCGGCGGGGGGCCAATGCCAGCGCTGGCACCAGGCCCTCCTGCGGTCACGTGGCCTGCAGCCATTGGCGGTGCCCCACTGGCCGAGGTTCTTGGGCCCCCTGAACCCCCAGGCCTGGTCAAAATTGTGACCCCTGCAACCGCGATCGTTTTGCCCCTTGTGTCTGTATAACCACACCTTATAAGTGATATAACATACATATATAATACTGCCACCCTGTAACTTCATATCAACCTAAAGTGATGTGTAATACTGCCATATTGTGACTATATAATAATACTTTACTGCTCTTTCATGAGCCAAACATAAAGTATTTAAATATTACTGCTATATGGTGTTTATATAATGGCGCAATACAGTTAGTACATAATAATTCTGCCATATTGTACCTTTATAACACTGACTTATAAAGTCCTCTTAATGATGTAATATTATACCTACATAACAGTGACCTGTAGTGCTGAAATAATACTGTCATAGTGCTATAAATTACTCAAATATTACTACTATATTGTGTCTTACTGCCAGCACTTGAGTTATAAAGTACCCAAATAATATTACCATTTTGTAACTTCATAACCGTGAATACCGCCATATGGTAATGATAACAGAAGGCCTTCCAGTTAGTTCGTAAAAGTACAATTAAGTGCACAAGTATTACTGCTATATGGTGTCTGTATAACATAAAAACGTTTTAAAGTCCCCAAAATAAAGCTGCAATATTGTACCTTTATAACACTGACATGGCGTCCTCGTAATACTGCCATATTATTATATCACTGCATTACCTTGACCTACCGTGCCCGAATAACACTGCCGTAGTGCAATAAGGTACAGAAATAAAACCGCCATATTGTGTTTTACAACTGGAACATAAAAGTGTCATAAAGCTCCCACTTATACTGTCTTTTGTACCTTGATAATCGTGATTGATAGTGTCCAAATAATACCGCCATATAGTACCTGCATAATAGTGCCATACAGTGAGCACATAATACAGAGGATGCTGTGTACATAGCAGTGCCATTCACTGCCAGAAAACTCAAATTGGACACTTAATAGTGCCATACAGTGCCAGGAAGTATATCGCCCATAGGTGAGGTCAATGAAAAGATACGCAAGACCCACTGCGCATTCATCGTACACTCACCGGGTGGGTAAAGGGTTAATAGAGAGACTTGAACTTGGACCAAAAGGAGAGATAAGGCCAGGTATTCAGGGGTCTTACAGTGACCCTCCTGGAGGTTAAGCACACAGCTTCCAGTGACAAGCCTCTGTAAGACTCCCCGGGGGACAGAATTCCTGATTTAAGTAGATCCTCGCTGACTCACGGAGCCGGAATCCACATTCCTCACTAAGACGTTAAGTAACACTCCGCATTCCTCACATATAACATTCTATTCTTTTACCGGTGCCAAAAGTAGGAGACGCGGAAAACCTGTGCACGTCAAAACTACCGCCCCAATACCCACTATACATCACTGATCCTGAGTTACCTCCTGTATTATACTCCAGAGCTGCACTCACTATTCTGCTGGGGCAGTCACTGTGTACATACATTACATCACTGATCCTGAGTTACCTCCTGTATTATACTCCAGAGCTGCACTCACTATTCTGCTGGGGCAGTCACTGTGTACATACATTACTGATCCTGAGTTACCTCCTGTATTATACTCCAGAGCTGCACTCACTATTCTGCTGGTGCAGTCACTGTGTACATACATTACATTACTGATCCTGACTTACCTCCTGTATTATACTCCAGAGCTGCACTCACTATTCTGCTGGTGCAATAACTGTGTACATACATTATATTACTGATCCTAAGTTACCTCCTGTATTATACTCCAGAGCTGCACTCACTGTTCTGCTGGTGGAGTCAGAACACTGCGCCCCTGCGAGTTCAGTTTTGAGCGGCGTTTCCTTTACATGCAGCATTCTCCAGAGCCTTGGCCCTCAGTTGTGTTATTCTGGGGAAGGGGCGTTTGTCTGCAGCATGATTTATGCTCCTGTGACCTCAGGAAGTGTGTGAATGGCACAAGTGCAATAGTTCAGCGCCTGTCACACCCTGTACTCTGCTCTATGGTCAGTGCGGGCGTCATTAATCATTCAGAGGGGTTAGAATACATAGGACCACCAATGCACATGTCAGCTCCGGGGTCCGCCCTGCTCTGCACAAAGCAGCGCCGCTTTATCAGATGCAGAATATTTCACTGAAGGAAAAGCCAAATCTGAAGGCTCAGAATAAACTGAGCAAAAGGTGAAGGCCGAGTCACCTCCATCACCGCTGCCACCCAGCTTTCCCCGCAGCCACCCAGCTTTCCCCGCAGCCACCCAGCTTTCCCCGCAGCCACCCAGCTTTCCCCGCAGCCACCCAGCTTTCCCCGCAGCCACCCAGCTTTCCCCGCAGCCACCCAGCTTTCCCCGCAGCCACCCAGCTTTCCCCGCAGCCACCCAGCTTTCCCCGGCACCTGAACTGCAAATCAGCCTAGATAACATCTTACGTTTTTAGCATAGATACGAAGATGTGCAAATTCAGGAGACAGTGACACTATTATTATCTTACACTTTTACATTTTACTCCAGAGCTGCACTCACTATTCTGCTGGTGCAGTCACTGTGCTCAGCTCTGGAGTATAATATAGGAGGTAACTCAGGATCAGTAATGTAATGTATGTACACAGTGACTGCACCGGCAGAATAGTGAGTGCAGCTCTGGAGTATAATACAGGAGGTAACTCAGGATCAGTAATGTAATGTATGTACACAGTGACTGCACCGGCAGAATAGTGAGTGCAGCTCTGGAGTATAATACAGGAGGTAACTCAGGATCAGTAATGTAATGTATGTACACAGTGACTGCACCAGCAGAATAGTGAGTGCAGCTCTGGAGTATAATACAGGAGGTAACTCAGGATCAGTAATGTATGTACACAGTGACTGCACCAGCAGAATAGTGAGTGCAGCTCTGGAGTATATACAGGATGTAATCAGTGGATGTTGGATGTCTCGCACTCTCCTAGCACAGATGTAGCAGTGCTGTGTGTGCGGTGCCGTCCTGTGCGGTTTGCTCTTCGCTTTGTCCTTAGTGGGGGATGTATATATTGGGGTCTTGTCGTCACCTTGTCATTGTAGTGTGGAGCCATCTGCCGCCTCCATTCCTGTCGGTGTCACCGCACAGTCCTCCCCCAGGATTGGGGTCACGCGTCCGGCCACCCACCATCAAAAAACAAAAAGTGACGACAGCGCCCGAAAAAGATTTTGGGCTTTGCTCCTATTCTTGTATAACGTTGTCAGTTGTCGCTTCCCCTCCCCCGCTCCTTTTGGCAGATGACATTGGACAAATGTCCTGAATGGAGGACGCTCTCCCGTCTGTGACAGCTCCGGAGGGTCACGCCCGGGGTCCGCGCATCCCACCAACAGGACCCCACAAACTCACTTTTTGGAAGTCACATTTCTCAGACGCCGTTTTCTGCTTTTGAAAAAAAAAAATTAAGCCAATTTAAATTTACATTAAAAAAAATATTTGTTATCTTTAAAAAAAAAAGTAAAAACCGCCCTCCGGGGCTGACGTTTCCCCCGCGGGGAGGAGTCACACCGGCCGCCGACCAATCACCGGTGAGATCTCCGGACGCTGCGGATTCATCTTCTTGGGTTTCCCACTTTAGTTCCTGACGTTCCAGCGGCGGCAAAAACCACTGAATCCCCAGGAAAAAAGCGGGGGGAAGCGGGGGAGGGGGCCAGAGTCTGGAAGATACGGAGGGAGGTGACAGTATACACCACTACCCCTGACCCATATACAGCACCCCCCAACCGTATACAGCACTCCCACCAGACCCGTATACACCGCTCCCACCAGACCCGTATACACCACTACCCCTGACCGTATACAGCACCCCCCGACCGTATACACCACTACCCCTGACCGTATACAGCACCCCCCGACCGTATACACCGCTCCCACCAGACCCGTATACACCACTACCCCTGACCGTATACAGCACCCCCCGACCGTATACAGCACTCCCACCAGACCCGTATACAGCGCTCCCACCAGACCCGTATACAGCGCTCCCACCAGACCCGTATACACCACTACCCCTGACCGTATACAGCACTCCCACCAGACCCGTATACAGCGCTCCCACCAGACCCGTATACACCACTACCCCTGACCTGTATACAGCACCCCCCCGACCGTATACAGCACTCCCACCAGACCCGTATACAGCGCTCCCACCAGACCCGTATACACCACTACCCCTGACCTGTATACAGCACCCCCCCGACCGTATACAGCACTCCCACCAGACCCGTATACACCACTCCCACCAGACCCGTATACACCACTACCCCTGACCGTATACAGCACCCCCCGACCGTATACAGCGCTCCCACCAGACCCGTATACAGCGCTCCCACCAGACCCGTATACAGCGCTCCCACCAGACCCGTATACACCACTACCCCTGACCGTATACAGCGCTCCCACCAGACCCGTATACAGCGCTCCCACCAGACCCGTATACACCACTACCCCTGACCTGTATACAGCACCCCCCCGACCGTATACAGCACTCCCACCAGACCCGTATACACCGCTCCCACCAGACCCGTATACACCACTACCCCTGACCGTATACAGCACCCCCCCGACCGTATACAGCACTCCCATCAGACCCATATACACCACTCCCACCAGACCCGTATACACCACTACCCCTGACCGTATACAGCGCCCCCCCGACCGTATACAGCGCTCCCACCAGACCCGTATACAGCGCTCCCACCAGACCCGTATACAGCCCTCCCCCTGACCCCGTATACAGCCCTCCCCCTGACCCCGTATACAGCCCTCCCCCTGACCCCGTATACAGCCCTCCCCCTGACCCCGTATACAGCCCTCCCCCTGACCTCGTATACAGCCCTCCCCCTGACCCTGTATACAGCCCTCCCCCTGACCCGTATACAACGCTCCCCCTGACCCCGTATACAGCCCCCCCTGACTCCGTATACAGCGCTCCCCCTGACTCCGTATACAGCCCTCCCCCTGACCCCGTATACAGCCCTCCCCCTGACCCCGTATACAGCCCTCCCCCTGACCCCGTATACAGCCCTCCCCCTGACCCCGTATACAGCCCTCCCCCTGACCTCGTATACAGCACTCCCCCTGACTCCATATACAGCACTCCCCCTGACTCCGTATACAGCACTCCCCCTGACTCCGTATACAGCACTCCCCCTGACTCCGTATACAGCACTCCCCCTGACTCCGTATACAGCACTCCCCCTGACTCCGTATACAGCACTCCCCCTGACTCCGTATACAGCACTCCCCCTGACTCCGTATACAGCACTCCCCCTGACTCCGTATACAGCACTCCCCCTGACTCCGTATACAGCACTCCCCCTGACTCCGTATACAGCACTCCCCCTGACTCCGTATACAGCACTCCCCCTGACTCCGTATACAGCACTCCCCCTGACTCCGTATACAGCACTCCCCCTGACTCCGTATACAGCACTCCCCCTGACTCCGTATACAGCACTCCCCCTGACTCCGTATACAGCACTCCCCCTGACTCCGTATACAGCACTCCCCCTGACTCCGTATACAGCACTCCCCCTGACTCCGTATACAGCACTCCCCCTGACTCCGTATACAGCACTCCCCCTGACTCCGTATACAGCACTCCCCCTGACTCCGTATACAGCACTCCCCCTGACTCCGTATACAGCACTCCCCCTGACTCCGTATACAGCACTCCCCCTGACTCCATATACAGCACTCCCCCTGACCCGTATACAGCCCTCCCCCTGACTCCATATACAGCACTCCCCCTGACTCCGTATACAGCACTCCCCCTGACTCCGTATACAGCACTCCCCCTGACTCCGTATACAGCACTCCCCCTGACTCCGTATACAGCACTCCCCCTGACTCCATATACAGCACTCCCCCTGACCCGTATACAGCACTCCCCCTGACTCCGTATACAGCACTCCCCCTGACTCCGTATACAGCACTCCCCCTGACTCCGTATACAGCACTCCCCCTGACTCCGTATACAGCACTCCCCCTGACTCCGTATACAGCACTCCCCCTGACTCCATATACAGCACTCCCCCTGACTCCATATACAGCACTCCCCCTGACCCGTATACAGCACTCCCCCTGACTCCATATACAGCACTCCCCCTGATCCCGTATACAGCACTCCCCCTGACTCCGTATACAGCACTCCCCCTGACTCCGTATACAGCACTCCCCCTGACTCCGTATACAGCGCTCCCCCTGACCCGTATACAGCGCTCCCCCAGACCCCGTATACAGCGCTCCCCCAGACCCCGTATACAGCACTCCCCCTGACTCCATATACAGCACTCCCCAGACCCGTATACAGCGCTCCCCCAGACCCCGTATACAGCGCTCCCCCTGACCCCGTATACAGCGCTCCCCCTGACCCCGTATACAGCTCTCCCCCTGACCCCGTATACAGCGCTTCCCCTGACCCCGTATACAGCACTTCCCCTGACTCCGTATACAGCACTCCCCCTGACTCCGTATACAGCACTCCCCCTGACTCCGTATACAGCGCTCCCCCTGACCCGTATACAGCGCTCCCCCAGACCCCGTATACAGCACTCCCCCTGACTCCATATACAGCACTCCCCCTGACTCCGTATACAGCACTCCCCCTGACTCCGTATACAGCACTCCCCCTGACTCCGTATACAGCACTCCCCCTGACTCCGTATACAGCGCTCCCCCTGACCCGTATACAGCGCTCCCCCAGACCCCGTATACAGCGCTCCCCCAGACCCCGTATACAGCACTCCCCCTGACTCCATATACAGCACTCCCCAGACCCGTATACAGCGCTCCCCCAGACCCCGTATACAGCGCTCCCCCTGACCCCGTATACAGCGCTCCCCCTGACCCCGTATACAGCTCTCCCCCTGACCCCGTATACAGCGCTTCCCCTGACCCCGTATACAGCACTTCCCCTGACTCCGTATACAGCACTCCCCCTGACTCCGTATACAGCACTCCCCCTGACTCCGTATACAGCACTCCCCCTGACTCCGTATACAGCACTCCCCCTGACTCCGTATACAGCACTCCCCCTGACTCCGTATACAGCACTCCCCCTGACCCGTATACAGCGCTCCCCCAGACCCCGTATACAGCACTCCCCCTGACTCCATATACAGCACTCCCCAGACCCGTATACATGTGATGCAGTAATATACTGATCCCTGCTGTGTCCGGTTCCCGTATTCTCGCCGTGCACCTGTCGCTCCGTCCATCTGTTCGCAGCACAATCCTCAGCTGTCTGCTCCGCGCCCTGTGACTCCGGGTCATCTACCTGTCCCCATAGGAAAGTCGCCCCGTGCAGCCGCAACAGCTGCATCTAATGTACCCGAAACCCAATCATCCACCACTGTGCTGCCATAAACTGTCCAATAAACCCGCAGTGTGGGGGAAGGGGCACGCCAGCTGCTGCTACAGGGTCCAATACCAAACTACATCCTGCATTATACTCCAGAGCTGCACTCACTATGCTGCTGGTGCAGTCACTGTGTACATACATTACATTACTGATCCTGAGTTACCTCCTGTATTATACTCCAGAGCTGCACTCACTATTCTGCTGGTGCAGTCACTGTGTACATACATTGCATTACTGATCCTGAGTTACCTCCTGTATTATACTCCAGAGCTGCACTCACTATTCTGCTGGTGCAGTCACTGTGTACATACATTGCATTACTGATCCTGAGTTACCTCCTGTATTATACTCCAGAGCTGCACTCACTATGCTGCTGGTGCAGTCACTGTGTACATACACTACATTACTGATCCTGAGTTACCTCCTGTATTATCCTCCAGAGCTGCACTCACTATTCTGCTGGTGCAGTCACTGTGTACATACATTACCGATCCTAAGTTACCTGCTGTATTATACTCCAGAGCTGCACTCACTATTCTGCTGGCTTCAGAGTTGAAATCTTGCAACATTACCTGTTTATTTGTGCACAAAGCTTTTCTAGCTGACTGTACACCAAACCCTGTAAAGTCCTGTCTGACTAAAAAACAGAATTGTCAATGCAGCTCTGGAGTATAATACAGGATGTAACTCAGGATCAGTAATGTAATGTATGTACACAGTGACTGCACCAGCAGAATAGTGAGTGCAGCTCTGGGGTATAATACAGGAGGTAACTCCGGATCAGTAATGTATGTACACTGTGACTGCACCAGCAGAATAGTGAGTGCAGCTCTGGAGTATAATACAGGATGTAACTCAGGATTAGTAATGTAATGTATGTACACAGTGACTGCACCAGCAGAATAGTGAGTGCAGCTCTGGAGTATAATACAGGAGGTAACTCAGGATCAGTAATGTAATGTATGTACACAGTGACTGCACCAGCAGAATAGTGAGTGCAGCTCTGGAGTATAATACAGGAGGTAACTCAGGATCAGTAATGTAATGTATGTACACAGTGACTGCACCAGCAGAATAGTGAGTGCAGCTCTGGGGTATAATACAGGATGTAACTCAGGATCAGTAATGTAATGTATGTACACAGTGACTGCACCAGCAGAATAGTGAGTGCAGCTCTGGAGTATAATACAGGAGGTAACTCAGGATCAGTAATGTAATGTATGTACACAGTGACTGCAGCAGCAGAATAGTGAGTGCAGCTCTGGGGTATAATACAGGATGTAACTCAGGATCAGTAATGTAATGTATGTACACAGTGACTGCACCAGCAGAATAGTGAGTGCAGCTCTGGGGTATAATACAGGATGTAACTCAGGATCAGTAATGTAATGTATGTACACAGTGACTGCACCAGCAGAATAGTGAGTGCAGCTCTGGAGTATAATACAGGAGGTGACTCAGGATCAGTAATGCAATGTATGTACACAGTGACTGCACCAGCAGAATAGTGAGTGCAGCTCTGGAGTATAATACAGGAGGTGACTCAGGATCAGTAATGTGATGTATGTACACAGTGACTGCAGCAGCAGAATAGTGAGTGCAGCTCTGGAGTATACTACAGGAGGTAACTTGGCGGCGCCCCCCTCCTGACAGATGGTTGCCCCTCGCCCGTGCTCAGTGGCCGGAGCTGCGCTCTCTTATGTGACTGCTCTGTGTAGAGATCTCAGAATGGAGGTCACAGACACCAAAAATAGACAAAGCCAAAATGCTGGAAGCCGAGACCGGGAGCCATCTGCCGTATGCCCGCACACACGGGCCCGGACCAGAACTCCCAGCATCCCGCACTCTGTGCCCGTGAGGTTTATCATAGGGACATCAGTACCGTCTCCATGCCCAGTACTTGTCCGTGCAGGTGACACCTGACATCAGCGCCGTCACTCTCATTCACTGGGAGTCATCTGTCCCCATTGATGGCTATGGAGAACAGATGACAAATTCCTTAAAGGGGACATGACCAATATCTGGATGAGTGAATGTGAACAGTGAGCCCCTTAAAGTGACAGCGCACCTCTTCAGCGCCTCGCACTTGGCGTTAATGGAGGTTTTTGAAGAAACCACAGGCAAAGCCTTGAGGAAGTGCAGATTACAGAGGAGGGGGAAGGCACCTCTTATATTATTAACCCTTCACAGGCAGACATTGCACTAGGACACTGGGAAAGCTGGGTGCCGACAGCGATGGGACGCCAAGCATTTAAAGGGCCAGTCCCCCCAAATCTCACCAAACCCAGCTCAGTTTGCAAAAATAATCCTTTTGGTTATGTACAAGAAAAATCCATGGCAAACCTAGGAAAGAAAAAAGTGCTGGGACTTGTAGTTCTCCAGGATCATGACCTTTCCCATCTCTTACATAGCAAAGAATATGCACGAAATGTATTTCATAGAGCCATAAAGTTTGCACTTAGAGCTGAGTTTGTCATGTGGCACACTGGTAGGTCTGTCAACGGAGGAAAGGGAGATCCTGGCAGATGTAGCAGAGCTGCGTTTGTCATTTGCTGCAAGTCAATGGAGGAGAGGGGGAGCCTGACCGATGTAGCAGAGCTGAGTTTGTCATGTGCTGCAAGTCAATGGAGGAAAGGGGGGAGCCTGAGAGATATAGCAGGGCTGAGTTTGTCATTTGCTGCAAGTCAATGGAGGAAAGGGGGAGCCTGAGAGATATAGCAGGGCTGAGTTTGTCATTTGCTGCAAGTCAATGGAGGAAAGGGGGGGCCAGACAGATGTAGCAGAGCTGCGTTTGTCATGTGCTGGAAGTCAATGGAGGAAAGGGGGGAGCCTGACAGATGTAGCAGAGCTGCAAGCCAATGGAGGAAAGGAGTCTGACAGGTGTAGCAGAGCCGACTTTGTAATGCAGAGTTGTATCGTTCTACCTGCAGTCCCATGTAAAACCACAGATATCATAACATGTTATGCACCCCCTCCCTTCCCAGAGATGACAAACACAGCTCTGCTACACCGGGGCGATGTGAAGAGTCTCAGACCCTGAGTGCGGAGCCATCTGCAAAAAAGTTCTTAAAACCAAGGGGTACAGCGCCCCCCAATTCTTAAAGGGCCAGCTTATTGGGAACTTCTCCATCATCCCCAGCTTGTATCGAGGCTGATAACAGAGAGCAGTAGAGTGCATTTGTTTTCATTCTTCCATTTCTTAGCCCTGGAGGACCTGTCACCCCTCTGTAGGGGACTTACCTATGTCGGAGTTGCAGAAGGCGTCCTGGGGGTGGCTGGGGGCGCAGGTGCAGCCGTGCACCGGGGACAAGAGCTCTCCGACCACCAGGGACACGGTCACCAGCATGAGGTTGGCAATGGCAGACATGGTGCAGGTGGCAGAGCTGGAGCAGTGGCTGCCGCCGGGTGGCTGCAGGTCTATATGTAGCAGAGCCTGTGTGCTGCCCCTCCTCTGCCCGGCCCCTGCAGCCCCGGCCAATGGCGGCCGCTGTCAGCGCAGTGCGGGGCGGGGGCGCTCCTCTGTGCCCTTCTAGGGGAGTAGGGAATGTTCTGCACCTCTGGAGGGGGCTGCGATCACCAAAACAACAGCCCCCTCCAGCAGCAGCAGCGTGGGCCCTGCGCCAGCCACACACCGTGCAGCAGAGTGGAGGCTGTCACTGGGCACACACCGTGCAGCAGAGCGGAGGCTGTCACTGGCCACACCACCGTGCAGCAGAGTGGAGGCTGTCACTGGGCACACCACCGTGCAGCAGAGCGGAGGCTGTCACTGGGCACACACCGTGCAGCAGAGCGGAGGCTGTCACTGGGCACACCACCGTGCAGCAGAGTGGAGGCTGTCACTGGGCACACCACCGTGCAGCAGAGCGGAGGCTGTCACTGGGCACACCACCGTGCAGCAGATCGGAGGCTGTCACTGGCCACACCACCGTGCAGCAGAGCGGAGGCTGTCACTGGGCACACCACCGTGCAGCAGAGCGGAGGCTGTCACTGGGCACACCACCGTGCAGCAGAGCGGAGGCTGTCACTGGGCACACCACCGTGCAGCAGAGCGGAGGCTGTCACTGGCCACACACCGTGCAGCAGAGCGGAGGCTGTCACTGGGCACACCACCGTGCAGCAGAGCGGAGGCTGTCACTGGGCACACCACCGTGCAGCAGAGTGGAGGCTGTCACTGGGCACACCACCGTGCAGCAGAGCGGAGGCTGTCACTGGGCACACCACCGTGCAGCAGAGCGGAGGCTGTCACTGGGCACACCACCGTGCAGCAGAGCGGAGGCTGTCACTGGGCACATCACCGTGCAGCAGAGCGGAGGCTGTCACTGGGCACACCACCGTGCAGCAGAGCGGAGGCTGTCACTGGCCACACCACCGTGCAGCAGAGTGGAGGCTGTCACTGGGCACACCACCGTGCAGCAGAGCGGAGGCTGTCACTGGGCACACACCGTGCAGCAGAGCGGAGGCTGTCACTGGGCACACCACCGTGCAGCAGAGCGGAGGCTGTCACTGGGCACACCACCGTGCAGCAGAGCGGAGGCTGTCACTGGGCACATCACCGTGCAGCAGAGCGGAGGCTGTCACTGGCCACACCACCGTGCAGCAGAGTGGAGGCTGTCACTGGCCACACCACCGTGCAGCAGAGGGGAGGCTGTCACTGGCCACACCACCGTGCAGCAGAGCGGAGGCTGTCACTGGGCACACCACCGTGCAGCAGAGCGGAGGCTGTCACTGGCCACACCACCGTGCAGCAGAGCGGAGGCTGTCACTGGCCACACCACCGTGCAGCAGAGGGGAGGCTGTCACTGGCCACACCACCGTCCAGCAGAGCGGAGGCTGTCACTGGGCACACCACCGTGCAGCAGAGCGGAGGCTGTCACTGGGCACACCACCGTGCAGCCCAGCGGAGGCTGTCACTGGGCACACCACCGTGCAGCAGAGCGGAGGCTGTCACTGGGCACACCACCGTGCAGCAGAGCGGAGGCTGTCACTGGGCACACCACCGTGCAGCAGAGCGGAGGCTGTCACTGGGCACACACCGTGCAGCAGAGCGGAGGCTGTCACTGGGCACACCACCGTGCAGCAGAGCGGAGGCTGTCACTGGCCATACCACCGTGCAGCAGAGCGGAGGCTGTCACTGGCCACACCACCGTGCAGCAGAGCGGAGGCTGTCACTGGGCACACCACCGTGCAGCAGAGCGGAGGCTGTCACTGGGCACACACCGTGCAGCAGAGCGGAGGCTGTCACTGGGCACACCACCGTGCAGCAGAGCGGAGGCTGTCACTGGCCATACCACCGTGCAGCAGAGCGGAGGCTGTCACTGGCCACACCACCGTGCAGCAGAGCGGAGGCTGTCACTGGGCACACCACCGTGCAGCAGAGCGGAGGCTGTCACTGGGCACACCACCGTGCAGCAGAGCGGAGGCTGTCACTGGGCACACCACCGTGCAGCAGAGCGGAGGCTGTCACTGGCCACATCACCGTGCAATAGGGCTGAGGATGTCATTCGGCACAACTTTTTTTTTTTTTCATTTTTTTTTTACATAGGACTGCAGTTGCTTCAACATGTAACATCGGCTGTAACGCAGGGTGCCAAAAAGTAAAGTATCACAGATGTAGCAGAGATTGTCACATGGGGACAAAATATAGGATCGTAATCCGGGTTTACGAAAGATGGTGCAGAAATGTAGCAGAGGGCACAGCTCTGCAGATGATATTGCAAACCCACCTTTTTTTTGCAGGAATATGTACAAACGTAGCAGAGCTGAGTTTGTTATATATATATCTAAAATGTATGTGTGTGTATATATAGTTAGATAGATAGAGGGATAGATAGAGGGATAGATAGATAGAGGGATAGATAGATAGAGGGGATAGATAGATAGAGGGATAGATAGATAGATAGATAGATAGATAGATAGATAGATAGATAGATAGATAGAGGGATAGATAGAGGGATAGATAGATAGATGGATAGATAGAGGGATAGATAGAGGGATAGATAGATAGATGGATAGATAGATAGAGAGATAGAGAGATAGATAGATAGAGGGATAGATAGATAGATAGAGGGATAGATAGATAGATAGATAGATAGATAGAGGGATAGATAGAGGGATAGATAGATAGATAGATAGATGGATAGATAGATAGAGAGATAGAGAGATAGATAGAGGGATAGATAGATAGAGGGATAGATAGATAGAGGGATAGATAGATAGATAGATAGATAGATAGAGAGATAGAGAGATAGATAGATAGAGGGATAGATAGATAGAGAGATAGAGAGATAGATAGAGGGATAGATAGATAGATAGATAGAGGGATAGATAGATAGAGGGATAGATAGATAGAGGGATAGATAGAGGGATAGATAGATAGAGGGATAGATAGAGGGATAGATAGATAGATAGATAGAGGGATAGATAGATAGATAGAAGGATAGATAGATAGATAGATAGAGGGATAGATAGATAGAGGGATAGATAGATAGATAGAGGGATAGATAGATATATAGATAGATAGAGGGATAGATAGATATATAGATAGATAGAGGGATAGATAGATAGAGAGATAGATAGATAGATAGATAGATAGAGGGATAGATAGAGGGATAGATAGATAGAAGGATAGATAGAGGGATAGATAGAGGGATAGATAGATAGATAGATAGAGGGATAGATAGATAGATAGAGGGATAGATAGATAGATAGATAGATAGAGGGATAGATAGAGGGATAGATAGATAGAAGGATAGATAGATATAGGGATAGATAGATAGAGGGATAGATAGATAGATAGATAGATAGATAGATAGAAGGATAGATAGAGGGATAGATAGAAGGATAGATAGAGGGATAGATAGATGGATAGATAGATAGAGGGATAGATAGATAGAGGGATAGATAGATAGATAGATAGAGGGATAGATAGATAGAGGGATAGATAGATAGAGGGATAGATAGAGGGATAGATAGATAGAGGGATAGATAGAGGGATAGATAGATAGATAGATAGATAGATAGAGGGATAGATAGATAGAAGGATAGATAGATAGATAGAGGGATAGATAGATAGATAGAGGGATAGATAGATATATAGATAGATAGAGGGATAGATAGATATATAGATAGATAGAGGGATAGATAGATAGAGAGATAGATAGATAGATAGATAGATAGAGGGATAGATAGAGGGATAGATAGATAGAAGGATAGATAGAGGGATAGATAGAGGGATAGATAGATAGATAGATAGATAGATAGATAGATAGATAGATAGATAGATAGATAGATAGATAGAGGGATAGATAGATAGATAGAGGGATAGATAGATAGATAGATAGATAGATAGAGGGATAGATAGAGGGATAGATAGATAGAAGGATATATAGATATAGGGATAGATAGATAGAGGGATAGATAGATAGATAGATAGATAGATAGATAGATAGATAGATAGAAGGATAGATAGAGGGATAGATAG
>NC_134356.1:19783521-19921021 GCF_048569485.1 Anomaloglossus baeobatrachus | reverse complement strand
TTCCCAAGCTCACCAGTCAATTCCTTTTTTCTCAGAATGTACCCGACTGTTGATTTTGCTACTCCAAGCATGTCTGCTATATCTCTGATGGATTTTTTTCAGCCTCAGGATGTTCTGCTTCACCTCAATTGAGAGTTCCTTAGACCGCATATTGTCTGGTCACAGCAACAGCTTCCAAATGCAAAACCACACACCTGAAATCAACCCCAGACCTTTTAACTACTTCATTGATTACAGGTTAACCAGGGAGACGCCTTCAGAGTTAATTGCAGCCCTTAGAGTCACTTGTCCAATTACTTTTGGTCCCTTGAAAAAGAGGAGGCTATGCATTACAGAGCTATGATTCCTAAACCCTTTCTCCGATTTGGATGTGAAAACTCTCATATTGCAGCTGGGAGTGTGCACTTTCAGCCCATATTATATATATAATTGTATTTCTGAACATGTTTTTGTAAACAGCTAAAATAACAAAACTTGTGTCACTGTCCAAATATTTCTGGACCTAACTTTAGATGCATGGATGGATAGAGGGATGGATAGAGGGATGGATAGAGGGATGGATAGAGGGACGGATAGAGGGATAGATAGATAGAGGGATAGAGGGATAGAGGGATAGATGGATAAATGGATAAATGGATAAATGGATAGATGGATAGATGGATAGATAGATTGATAGAGGGATAGATAGATGGGTCCAAACCTTTGACCACTAATATACGTGTGTGTGTATATATTTATATTTATACGATATTGGTCAAAAGCTTGGACACATCTGTTTCTCCAGTGGTTTCCCTTGATCTTTTTGCAGTGTGCATATTGCAGATTAAGGCTGAAAGCAGCAAAACCACAATGTGACAAATATAGAAATCAGGATCTGTCTTGCACCCTGGGTTTCGCCTGGTGCCCCCTTTTCAGCTATGTTCACATGTTGCTTTTTTGCTGCGGTTTTTCTGCAGCCAAAACCTGCTCCCCTGGCAGAAAAAAAGCTACTTCCACAATGCAGGTTTTGCTGTGTTTTTTTCTGCTTTTTTGTTGCATCTATACTGTGTGTTTTCCTGTGTTGTTTTTTTTTGTTGTGTATTTCTGCTACATTTTTGCTGTGTTTTTTTTGTTGCATTTTTGCTGTTTTTTTTGTTACATTTTTATTGTATTTTTCTTTTGTGTTTTTATTGCGTTTTTTGTTGCATTTTTTGTTACGTTTTTTATTGTATTTTTCTGCTGTGTCTTTATTGTGTTTTTTGTTGCATTTTTTTATTACATTTTTATTGTATTTTTCTGCTGTTTTTATTGTTTTTTTGTTACATTTTTTGCTGTCTTTTGTGTTACTTTTTTATTGTATTTTTCTGCTGCATTTTTTGTTGCTTTTTTTGTGACATTTTTGCTGTTTTTTTGTTTGTTTTTTTTTACATTTTTTGTTGTGTTTTCCTGCTGTGTTTGTTGCGTCTTGGCTGTGTTTTTTTGCTGCTTTTTTGTTGCTTTTTTGCTGCGGTTTTTGTTGCGGTTTTTGATTTGTCATTTGTTTTAATTTATTCAACGCAAAACCAGCAAAAAACTCATCTGTTGTGTTTTTGCCTCATTCTTGCACCTTTCTTGTTGCTTTCTAATGGTGATAAAACCCTGCAGAGCTGACATGCTTCTTCTTTCAAAAACGCAGCTGTTTTCCAGTCAGGAAAATAAAGCAGCTGTGTGCAGATTTCTGAAATCTCATGACTTTTGGGTGACTGTAAAAATCAGCTTTATATTTGCATAAAACTCATAAAAAAATCTTGAAGGTATCCTGAAATGCAGTCCATTATTTCCTTAAGACTTAAAGGTCAGTCAATATGGAAACTTGCTGGAACCTTGAAGGTATCCTCTAATGCAGTCTACTATTACCTTAAGACATGAAAGTTTGTCAATCTGGAAAACTGCTAGAACCTTGAAGGTATCTTAAAATGCAGTCCAATATTGCCTTAAGAGATGAAGATTGGTCAGTCTGGTAACTTGCTAGAACTTTGAAGGATTACTCAAATGCATTCCATTATTACTTTAAGTCACGAAGGTTGGCCAATATAAAAACTTGCTAGAACCTTGAAGGTATGCTCAAATGCAGTCCATTATTACCTTAAGACATGAAGATCGGTTAATATGGAAACTTGCTAGAACCTTGAAGGTATCCTCAAATGCAGTCCATTATTACCTTCAGACATGAAGACCGGTCAATATGCAGAACTTGCTAGAACCTTGAAGGAATCCATAAATGCAGTCAATTATTACCTTAAGATGTGAACTACGGTCAATCTGTAAAATTGGTAGAACCTTGAAGGTATCCTCATATGCTGTCCATTATTATTTTAAGTCATGAAGGTTGGTTAATATGGAAACTTGCTAGAACCTTGAAGGTATCCTCAAATGCAGTCTATTATTACCTTAAAACATGAAGGTCGGTCAATATAAAAACTTGCTAGAACCTTGAAGGTATCCTCAGATGTAGTTATAAGAGCTATGAATCACTATAATGACACCGGCTCTCCTGAGGATCGCCCCAGGAAGAGAAAACCAAATATTACCTCTGCTGCAGAGGATAAGTTCATCAAAGTTTCCATGATCAAAAATGGCAAATTGATAGCTCAGTGGAAAACAGTGTTAATAAATGCTGAAGCAGCTGAAAAGTGCACAGCCTCCGCTCTCACTGAGGTTATTAAGGGTTGTCTGAGGAAGGCACTCATCAAGGTCCTCTGCTGGCAGCTCCTGTGTAATCACTGGCCAATGATGTCCCAGAAGTGATCGATGGGAGACAAGTCCAGAGACGCTGCAGCCAATCTCTATTTTTATTTAATAATATATGCAGATATAGCAGAGCTGTGTTTGTCATATGGCACTAATATAGTGGTGATATCGCAATCTCTAGGATTATCCTTGAATGCACACAGTGGTAACATAGCAGAGATGAGTTTGTCATACAGCACAAGTGACTCTACGATGTTGCCATCTGAAGTTTTAATAAGCAATGCATACAGATGTAGCTGAGCTGAATTTGTTGTTTGGCACAACTATGGATATATGATGATGCAATTTTAAAAAGAACGGAATGGATAGAGCTGTAGCAGAGCTCAGTTTGTCATGTGGCACGAGTATGTACATGATAAATGTTTCCTTTTGTCCAGGAATGTGTGCAGACGTAGCAGAGCTGATTGTATCATGACGCAATTACAGTGTGGACTTTATATACAGGCACAGTAAATCCGAGTGTGTCATATGGCACAACTATACCACCACCACTTTATTTATCTGTGTATATGAAGCAGGGCTGACCGTGCCCAATCAGAGCTGGGTTTGTCACTTAGTCCATTGTACCATTACTACATAATCAGAGAGCGCAGCAGATAACTGAATCAGAGAAGAAACAGATTGGGCTCTGCTACATCTGCAGATCTGCGCAGGGTACAAGAGAGGATCACAGCAGTGTCTGCGGGCACCGGAGCTGTGCCAGGGCGCAAACCTGCACTACAGCTTACTGCAGATGTAGCAGAGCTCCAGAATCATTCTCCCATCACACTGTCGGCTCTGCTACATCTGTTACCATTTCCAGAATTCCCTCCCTGTGCACGGGATCAGCGCTGCAGCACATGACGTTATTCTCTGGCCGCTGTCCAGGCAGTAAATCAGGACCATAAACCTAAAGATGACGACACTGTGTATAAAAACACCTGCAGAAAAACATCCAGAAAATGTGCAGCCACAATCAGAGCTATCCTCCAGAGCTGCAATCACAATTCTGTACATTTCAAAGCAGAAACCTGACATTTCATACGTGTTCTGGGGTATAATATAGGATCAGTAATGTATTGTATGTACATTGTGACTGCAACAGCAGAATAGTGAGCGCAGCTCTGGAGTATAATACAGGAGGTAACTCAGGATCAGTAATGTAATGTATGTACATTGTGACTGCACCAGCAGAATAGTGAGCGCAGCTCTGGAGTATAATACAGGAGGTAACTCAGGATCAGTAATGTAATGTATGTACATTGTGACTGCAACAGCAGAATAGTGAGTGCAGCTCTGGAGAATAATACATGATGTAACTCAGGATCAGTAATGTAATGTATGTACACAGTGACTGCACCAGCAGAATAGTGAGCGCAGCTCTGGAGTATAATACAGGAGGTAACTCAGGATCAGTAATGTAATGTACACAGTGACTGCACCAGCAGAATAGTGAGTGCAGCTCTGGAGTATAATACAGTAGGTAACTCAGGATCAGTAATGTAATGTATGTACATAGTGACTGCACCAGCAGAATAGTGAGTGCAGCTCTGGAGTATAAGACGAGATGTTGTTTGTGATCACGCTCTGTATATCAGGTGGATGATATATATATATATGTATACTGTATATTACTGTGAATCTCATTAGCGACAATATTGATATAGATAATTATATATGGGACAATCGCTCATAGTGCAATTCCCTGATGTAATAATATAATAAGAGGACATGAATCGCTAATCCCCCACCATGTAACAGACGTGCCTCCACCACAAGTAAAACTGAAACTTTCCTCCGTCCTCGTCCTTATCTTCCAGCTGCGGCAAAGGTGAAACTGAGCAATTTTAGCCTTTTCTACGCAGTCATGTGACTTCTGAATAAGTGTCATGGACGCCGGGGGAGGCACTGAATGAAAGTGATTATTCAGTCATTCCCTTTTTCCAGACACATGCCGTGGTCACAGTCCACGTATACCATACGTCTCACAGCTGAGGGTTTGCTACATTGTATCCTCTGGAATCTGCCCCGATACATTGTAACACACAATCAGGACAGGAGTGGATTGTCTACACTGGATGCAATTGCATCAAACCCTCAGCTGTGAGAATTACGTTGCATGCGTTTCCCGGGTCTGGATAGGTCTCACTTTATAATTAGGGGGACTCCGACCTCTGAGACCTCCACACATCCTGGGGGCCGTTGATGCAGTGATAATCCAGTGCTGTCCCCTTCATCTATCCTCATCACTTTGCACTACCGCTTTAAATCACTGGGACAATATTCTACACGAAAAACTATTACGTTGAATGGTTACCAAAAAAAAATAAAAATCTGTGTATGGCCCTTTAAGAAATAGTGCCCCCAATAGTAACAGCCAGGTGTTGTGCTGTGTGATGCAAGGGGCGACATCTGCACCCGCCATAGTGAGCGAGGAAGTGGCACTGAGGGCGGGTGCTCGGCACACGGGGTACGGTCCAGAGGGGAAATAGCTTTGGCAAGTGCGGGGCTGCTGGCTGCCTGCCGCTGTCTGCACATAAACACTCAGAGCGAGCGCCATTCCCGGGGATTAGGATGTGAGCAAGCCCCGAACCCAGAGCAAAAATGTGACTGTGAACCCCAATAATATATCCTCGTAGTGGGCACAGCTCCAAACCCACTGCATAGATGTAAAAAGATCAAATGTTATCGAAGGCCACCACTAGAGGGAGCTCACTGCTCCATTAATGCATACATAGTGAGCTGCTTCTAGTGGTGACTGCAGTCTAACTACGCCCACCACTAGAGGGAGCTCACTGCACACTGCTCTATTGATGCATGCATGGTGTGCTCCCTCCAGTGGTAACTGCTGACTAACTACGCCCACCACTAGAGGGAGCTCACTGCACACTGCTCTAATGATGTATACATAGTGTGCTCCCTGTAGTGGTAACTGCAGACTAACTAAGGTCACCACTAGAGGGAGCTCACTGCTCTATTAATGCATACATAGTGTGCTCCCTGTAGTGGTGACTGCAGACTAACTAAGGCCACCAGTAGAGGGAGCTCACTGCACACTGCTCTATTAATGCATACATAGTGTGCTCCCTGTAGTGGTGACTGCAGACTAACTATGCCCACCACTAGAGGGAGCTCACTGCACACTGCTCTATTGATGCATGCATGGTGTGCTCCCTCCAGTGGTAACTGCTGACTAACTACGCCCACCACTAGAGGGAGCTCACTGCACACTGCTCTATTAATGCATACATAGTGTGCTCCCTGTAGTGGTAACTGCAGACTAACTAAGGCCACCACTAGAGGGAGCTCACTGCACACTGCTCTATTAATGCATACATAGTGTGCTCCCTGTAGGGGTGACTGCAGACTAACTAAGGCCACCACTAGAGGGAGCTCACTGCTCTATTAATGCATACATAGTGTGCTCCCTGTAGTGGTGACTGCAGACTAACTATGCCCACCACTAGAGGGAGCTCACTGCTCTATTAATGCATACATAGTGTGCTCCCTGTAGGGGTGACTGCAGACTAACTAAGGCCACCACTAGAGGGAGCTCACTGCTCTATTAATGCATACATAGTGTGCTCCCTGTAGTGGTGACTGCAGACTAACTATGCCCACCACTAGAGGGAGCTCACTGCTCTATTAATGCATACATAGTGTGCTCCCTGTAGTGGTGACTGCTGACTAACTACGCCCACCACTAGAGGGAGCTCACTGCTCTATTAATGCATACATAGTGTGCTCCCTGTAGTGGTGACTGCAGACTAACTATGCCCACCACTAGAGGGAGCTCACTGCTCTATTAATGCATACATAGTGTGTTCCCTGTAGTGGTAACTGCAGACTAACTATGCCCACCACTAGAGGGAGCTCACTGCTCTATTAATGCATACATAGTGTGCTCCCTGTAGTGGTGACTGCAGACTAACTATGCCCACCACTAGAGGGAGCTCACTGCTCTATTAATGCATACATAGTGTGCTCCCTGTAGTGGTGACTGCAGACTAACTATGCCCACCACTAGAGGGAGCTCACTGCTCTATTAATGCATACATAGTGTGCTCCCTGTAGTGGTGACTGCAGACTAACTATGCCCACCACTAGAGGGAGCTCACTGCTCTATTAATGCATACATAGTGTGCTCCCTGTAGTGGTGACTGCAGGTAGCATTACTTTGCAGGTAAAATGATCTCTTGTCTCCAAGTATCTCGGCTTCCAGGACCCATATGGATGTAGGAGGAGTAAAAAGAAGAAGTTAGTCCTAGATAAGAGCAAAGATAGTTAACATCATGCCTATATATAAAAGGCTGATAACTGATATCAATAGCTTCCATTCACTTGCATAATGTAGTGGTGCAAAATGGGTTTTGACGTGGATTTGGACCTTCCAGTGTGTCCATGAGCGTGCGGCGAATCCTGCCTATCCCTCCATATCTCCAATGCTCAGCACTTACCTGTGCTTCTATTCAAGTGAAGCAAGCAGCAGTATGTACTGATGGGGTAGGACTACTAAGACCTGAATCAGTTCTAGAAGTGACTGGACAAAGATCGAAGGCTGGTGTCGTACAGCGGAGATGTGTAGTTTTGGGATTTGGTGTTGTTGACCACTAGGGGGAGCACTGCACATCAGCAGAATTGCTGCCATTATTGACAGTTTTCCCCTTTTTTTCTACATTATCCTTTAAAACAAAAACATTGGAGTTTGATTATTTTTACCAGTCTCATTTCTGGATTATCAAATATAAAATGTCAGTGTTTTTGTTTGAACCCATAATACGGCGTCCCATAAATGACAATGCATCGACCCTGCTCCTCTTCGTCCCTCCGAATTTATACAGTGGCCTGGGACGTCTGTGGGGGAAAAATAATGGCGGCAAAAGACAACATCAGATTTGTGAAAATGACGCTGGTGGCTTCCTAAATTTGGTGCGGCTTACACCACTTTAGTTACACCTATTGGTAAAAATGGCGCACAAGCTGTTTTTTTTTACCATGTCAGTTTTTGCCCTCTTAAAAAACAATTGCCATAGTATTTTTGCCGCTGTTCTCCTGAATCCGGCGATGTTTTTCCCATTTTCCTGCGCCTCTCTGCTCCTGAGATATGGCCTCTTCTTCTTCTTTGTTCTTTTTAGCCAAAAGGGCGTGATCATTAAGAAAACCAAGCCCACTTGGCTTAAAAGAAAAGATTTCCTCACAGGTAAGAGGAGGCCATATCTCAGGAACGGAGAGGCGCAGAAACACAAGAAAAACATCGCCGGATTCAGGAGAACGGCAGCATTTACACCGGGGGAAAAGGATGACATATTTATGGGAGGGACAGAACCTCTATAAAAGGTGACAGGACTGATAATAACCTTTGTGCACCAAATAAGTGAGAATCGAGCTGGCAGTGATGGGGTTACTTCCAATAGTAGCCACCTGACTACCTACAGAGTCTGCTCAGCTTCAGCGTAAGTGGTGCTGGTGGCCCCCTGGGACTGTAAGGGTTAAGAGGGCAATCCCATTACAACCTATGATTATAGTAATGACTTCCCCCGCTACTCATTCATTATTGATGTTTGTAGCTCGGGGCAGAGTGTCCTCTGGGTCGTAATGCAGAACAGACACGTCCCACCTCCACCCCCCAAATTCCTAACATTTATTAATGGCTTCCCCCTGTTTCCTTGAAATAACAATTGGTGTAAATGGGAAATGATTCCCCTCTGCGGGGACAACGTAGCCCTCGTTATGGGTATGCAGGGAGCGGGGAAAAGCTATGTCGGCCTTTCTTTTCTATATAATTTTCTGGGGGAGCTGGGTACAAACCAAGGTGGCCCCCAAGTCATGACCATTAGTCTAAAAAGTATCAGAAAAGTGCCCACATTAATATCATCCCCCATAAACAGTGTCAGGATAGTGCCCACATTAATATCGTCCCCCATAAACAGTGCCAGGATAGTGCCCACATTAATAAAGCCCCACATAAGTGCCAGGAAAGTGCCCATACTAATATCATCACCCATAAACAGTGCCATGAAAGTGCCCACATTAATAATGTCCCCTATAAACAGTGCCAGGAAAGTGTCCACATTAATATCGTCCCCCTTAAACAGTGCTAGAAAAGTGGCCACATTAATAATGTCCTACATAAATAGTGACAGAAAAGTGCCCACATTTATATCGTCCCCCATGAACAGTGACATGAAAGTGCCCACATTAATAACGTCCTCCATTAACAATGCTAGGAAAGTGACCACATTAATATCGCCTTCCATAAACAGTTCCAGAAAATGCCCACATTAATAGTGGCCCCATAAACAGGGACAGAAAAGTGCCCACCTTAATGTAGTGCAAGAAAGTGTCCATATTAATATCGTCCCCCATAAACAGTGTCAGTAACGTGTCCACATTAATAACGTCCCCGATAAACAGTGCCAGCAGTGCCCACCTTAATAAAGCCCCCCATAAACAGTGTCAGAAAGTGCCCACATTAATAAAGCCCCCACATTTATATCGTCCCCCATGAACAGTGACAGGAAAGTGCCCACATTAATAACGTCCCCCATGAACAATGCTAGGAAAGTGCCCACATTAATATCGTCCCCCATGAACACTGACAGGAATGTGCGCACATTAATAACGTCCTCCATTAACAATGCTAGGAAAGTGCCCACATTAATATCGCCTCCCATAAACAGTTCCAGAAAATGCTCACATTAATAGTGGCCCCATAAACAGGGACAGAAAAGTGCCCACCTTAATGTAGTGCCAGAAAGTGGCAATATTAATATTGTCCCCCATAAACAGTGTCAGTAACGTGTCCATATTAATAACGTCCCCCATACACAGTGCCAGAAGTGCCCACATTAATAAAGCCCCCCATAAACAGTGTCAGAAAGTGCCCAAATTAATTGTGGCCCCACAAACAGGGACGGAAAAGTGCCCACCCTAATGTGGTGCAAAAAGTGGCCATATTAATATCGTCCCCCATAAACCATGCCAGGAAAGTGCCCACCTTAATATGGTCCCCCATAAACAGTGCCAGAAAATGCCCACATTAATAACGTCCCCCATAAACAGTGATAGGAAAGTGCCCATATTAATATAGTCCCTCATAAACAATGAAAGGAAAGTGCCCCATTAATATCGTCCCTCATAAACAGCATCAGAAAAGTGCCCACGTTAATAACGTCCCCCATAAACAGTGATAGGAAAGTGCCCACATTAATATCGTCCCCCATAAACAGTGGCAAGAAAGTGCCCCATTAATATCATTCCCATAAACAGTATCAGAAAAGTAATAATATCGTCCCCCATAAACAGTGCCAGGAAATGCCCACATTAATAAAGCCCCCCATAAGCCGACATGAATAACACCCTTGTAAAGCACTGCCATTAAAGACCCAGATGCCAGAACAATGCCCCTTAGGAATAACAGTTTTATAACAATACCCCAGATCTTGGCATAAAACAGATGTAATTCTGATAGTCTGCTGCCACCACCAGGGGGCGCTCCCTGCAGTGCGGACAATGGGCGCTGTTCCCGTCCGTATACATTAATCTCCCCCGTGGCGGCTCCTATGTCCTTTTTACAAGACTTTCTGCTTCCTTTTCACCAATCTGGCGGAGGGGACAAGAATGACTTTTTTCCTATGTAGCAGAGCTGGGTTTGTCGTATGCTCAGTTTTGCATAGGACTGCTGCGGCGTGTACAGTAATCCCGTCATCTCCAGTCCATACAAGGTCATGATGAAAAACCTATAAATATAATCCGAGAAATCCCCTCATATTTCCGTTCTCAGCTATTTTTAGGTCTTTAGAGGACGACCTCGCTCCCTTTTGTCAGGCGTTCCCTTATTTACCCCATTTCCTCCCACACAAAGAGTAAACGTCACCCGTCCTGGCCCAGTGTGGGGGCTGCCCCCATCACAAGCTCCCCGGACGGCTCACCAAACCCTAATTACATTCTCTACATTCATTATATAAAAAATACATTTCCCACCGACCCTCGTGATTTACAGAAAAGTATACGACCTGCGGTGGGCAGCCATGATACATGACTAACATGAGGGGAAGGCCTCGGGGTCTGTGACTAATTGTACTTTGGATGGGTGTGAATACTTTATCTGTGAGAGATGGGATCACATATACAACACGGTGTAATGTGGGGGATTTGTAGTGTTATGTGCGGGGTGTAATGTGGGGGTGGGTATAGTCATGTTGGGGTGTAATGTGGGGGTGTGTAGTGTTATGTGCGGGGTGTAATGTAAGGGTGTGTAGTGTTATGTGCGGGGTGTAATGTGGGGGATGTGTAGTGTTATGTGTGGAGTGTAATGTGGGGTGTGTGTAGTGTTATGTGCGGGGTGTAATGTGGGGGATGTGTAGTGTTATGTGCGGGGTGTAATGTGGGGGTGTGTAGTGTTATGTGCGGGGTGTAATGTGGGGTTGTGTAGTGTTATGTGCGGGGTGTAATGTGGAGGTGTGTAGTGTTATGTGCGGGGTGTAATGTGGGGGGTGTGTAGTGTTATGTATGGAGTGTAATGTGGGAGGTGTGTAGTGTTATGTGCGGGGTGTAATGTGGGGGATGTGTAGTGTTATGTGCGGGGTGTAATGTGGGGTGTGTAGTATTATGTGTGGAGTGTAATGTGGGGGATGTGTAGTGTTATGTGTGGGGTGTAATGTGGGGGATGTGTAGTGTTATGTATGGAGTGTAATGTGGGAGGTGTGTAGTGTTATGTGCGGGGTGTAATGTGGGGTGTGTAGTATTATGTGCGGGGTGTAATGTGGAGGTGTGTAGTGTTATGTGCGGGGTGTAATGTGGGGTGTGTAGTGTTATGTGCGGGGTGTAATGTGGAGGTGTGTAGTGTTATGTGCGGGGTGTAATGTGGGGGATGTGTAGTGTTATGTGCGGGGTGTAATGTGGGGTGTGTAGTGTTATGTGCGGGGTGTAATGTGGGGTGTGTAGTGTTATGTGTGGAGGGTGTAATGTGGGGGGTGTGTAGTGTTATGTGTGGAGTGTAATGTGGGGGATGTGTAGTTATGTGCGGGGTGTAATGTGGGGTGTGTAGTGTTATGTGTGGAGGGTGTAATGTGGGGGTGTGTAGTGTTATGTGCGGGGTGTAATGTGGGGGTGTGTAGTGTTATGTGCGGGGTGTAATGTGAGGTGTGTAGTGTTATGTGTGGGGTGCAATGTGGGGGATGTGTAGTGTTATGTGCTGGGTGTAATGTGGGGTGTGTAGTGTTATGTGCGGGGTGTAATGTGGGGGTGTGTAGTGTTATGTGCGGGGTGTAATGTAAGGGTGTGTAGTGTTATGTGTGGGGTGTAATGTGGGGGATGTGTAGTGTTATGTGTGTCGGGGTGTAATGTGGGGGTGTGTAGTGTCATGTGCGGGGTGTAATGTGGGGGTGTGTAGTGTTATGTGCGGGGTGTAATGTGGAGGTGTGTAGTGTTATGTGCGGGGTGTAATGTGGGGGTGTGTAGTGTTATGTGTGGAGTGTAATGTGGAGGTGTGTAGTGTTATGTGCGGGGTGTAATGTGGGGTGTGTAGTGTTATGTGTGGAGTGTAATGTGGGGGTGTGTAGTGTTTTGTGTGGGGTGTAATGTAAGGGTGTGTAGTGTTATGTGTAGAGTGTAATGTGGGGGTGTGTAGTGTTATGTGTGGAGTGTAATGTGGGGGATGTGTAGTGTTATGTGCGGGGTGTAATGTGGGGTGTGTAGTGTTATGTGTGGAGTGTAATGTGGGGGTGTGTAGTGTTATGTGCGGGGTGTAATGTGGGGGATGTGTAGTGTTATGTGCGGGGTGTAATGTGGAGGTGTGTAGTGTTATGTGCGGGGTGTAATGTGGGGTGTGTAGTGTTATGTGCGGGGTGTAATGTGGGGTGTGTAGTGTTATGTGTGGGGTGTAATGTGGGGGGTGTAGTGTTATGTGCGGGGTGTAATGTGGGGGTGTGTAGTGTTATATGCGGGGTGTAATGTAGGGGATGTGTAGTGTTATGTGTGAGGTGTAATGTGGGGGTGTGTAGTGTTATGTGTGGAGTGTAATGTGGGGGGTGTGTAGTGTTATGTGCGGGGTGTAATGTGGGGGTATGTAGTGTTATGTGCGGGGTGTAGTGTGTGGGGTGTGTAGTGTTACGTGGAGGGTGTAATGTGGGGGGTGTGTAGTGTTATGTGTGGAGTGTAATGTGGGGGGGGTGTAGTGTTATGTATGGAGTGTAATGTGGGGGTGTGTAGTGTTATGTGTGGAGTGTAATGTGGGGGTGTGTAGTGTTATGTGTGGGGTGTAATGTGGGGGGGTGTAGTGTTATGTGTGGAGGGTGTAATGTGGGGGATATGTAGTGTTATGTGTGGAGGGTGTAATGTGGGGGATGTGTAGTGTTATGTGTGGAGTGTAATGTGGGGGATGTGTAGTGTTATGTGCGGGGTGTAATGTGGGGGTGTGTAGTGTTATGTGCGGGGTGTAATGTGGGGGTATGTAGTGTTATGTGTGGGGTGTAATGTGGAGGTGTGTAGTGTTATGTGTGGAGGGTGTAATGTGGGGGATGTGTAGTGTTATGTGCGGGGTGTAATGTGGGGGATGTGTAGTGTTATGTGTGGAGGGTGTAATGTGGGGGATGTGTAGTGTTATGTGTGGGGTGTAATGTGGAGGTGTGTAGTGTTATGTGTGGAGTGTGTAATGTGGGGGGTGTGTAGTGTTATGTGTGGGGTGTAATGTGGAGGTGTGTAGTGTTATGTGCGGGGTGTAATGTGGGGGATGTGTAATGTTATGTGTGGAGGGTGTAATGTGGAGGTGTGTAGTGTTATGTGTGGAGTGTAATGTGGAGGTATGTAGTGTTATGTGCGGGGTGTAATGTGGGGGTGTGTAGTGTTATGTGCGGGGTGTAATGTGGGGGATGTGTAGTGTTATGTGTGGAGTGTAATGTGGGGGATGTGTAGTGTTATGTGTGGAGTGTAATGTGGGGGATGTGTAGTGTTATGTGTGGGGTGTAATGTGGAGGTGTGTAGTGTTATGTGCGGGGTGTAATGTGGGGGATGTGTAGTGTTATGTGCGGGGTGTAATGTGGGAGATGTGTAGTGTTATGTGTGGAGGGTGTAATGTGGAGGTGTGTAGTGTTATGTGCGGGGTGTAATGTGGGAGGTGTGTAGTGTTATGTGTGGAGGGTGTAATGTGGGGGATGTGTAGTGTTATGTGCGGGGTGTAATGTGGGGGATGTGTAGTGTTATGTGTGGAGGGTGTAATGTGGGGGATGTGTAGTGTTATGTGTGGAGTGTAATGTGTGGGGTGTGTAGTGTTATGTGTGGGGTGTAATGTGGGGGATGTGTAGTGTTATGTGTGGAGGGTGTAATGTGGGGGATGTGTAGTGTTATGTGTGGAGGGTGTAATGTGGGGGATGTGTAGTGTTATGTGCGGGGTGTAATGTGGGGGTGTGTAGTGTTATGTGCGGGGTGTAATGTGGGGGATGTGTAGTGTTATGTGTGGAGTGTAATGTGGGGGATGTGTAGTGTTATGTGTGGCGTGTAATGTGGGGGATGTGTAGTGTTATGTGTGGAGGGTGTAATGTGGGGGGGGTGTAGTGTTATGTGCGGGGTGTAATGTGGGGGGGGTGTAGTGTTATGTGCGGGGTGTAATGTGGGGGATGTGTAGTGTTATGTGCGGGGTGTAATGTGGGAGATGTGTAGTGTTATGTGTGGAGGGTGTAATGTGGAGGTGTGTAGTGTTATGTGCGGGGTGTAATGTGGGAGGTGTGTAGTGTTATGTGTGGAGGGTGTAATGTGGGGGATGTGTAGTGTTATGTGCGGGGTGTAATGTGGGGGATGTGTAGTGTTATGTGTGGAGGGTGTAATGTGGGGGATGTGTAGTGTTATGTGTGGAGTGTAATGTGGGGGGTGTGTAGTGTTATGTGTGGAGGGTGTAATGTGGAGGTGTGTAGTGTTATGTGCGGGGTGTAATGTGGGAGGTGTGTAGTGTTATGTGTGGAGTGTAATGTGGGGGGTGTGTAGTGTTATGTGCGGGGTGTAATGTGGGGGATGTGTAGTGTTATGTGTGGAGGGTGTAATGTGGGGGATGTGTAGTGTTATGTGCGGGGTGTAATGTGGGGGATGTGTAGTGTTATGTGTGGAGGGTGTAATGTGGGGGATGTGTAGTGTTATGTGCGGGGTGTAATGTGGGGGGTGTGTAGTGTTATGTGTGGAGTGTAATGTGGGGGGTGTGTAGTGTTATGTGTGGGGTGTAATGTGGGGGATGTGTAGTGTTATGTGTGGAGGGTGTAATGTGGGGGATGTGTAGTGTTATGTGTGGAGGGTGTAATGTGGGGGATGTGTAGTGTTATGTGCGGGGTGTAATGTGGGAGGTGTGTAGTGTTGTGTGGAGTGTGTAATGTGGGGGGTGTGTAGTGTTATGTGTGGGGTGTAATGTGGGGGGTGTGTAGTGTTATGTGCGGGGTGTAATGTGGGGGGTGTGTAGTGTTATGTGTGGGGTGTAATGTGGGGGATGTGTAGTGTTATGTGTGGAGGGTGTAATGTGGGGGATGTGTAGTGTTATGTGTGGAGGGTGTAATGTGGGGGATGTGTAGTGTTATGTGCGGGGTGTAATGTGGGAGGTGTGTAGTGTTGTGTGGAGTGTGTAATGTGGGGGGTGTGTAGTGTTATGTGTGGGGTGTAATGTGGGGGGTGTGTAGTGTTATGTGTGGGGTGTAATGTGGGGGATGTGTAGTGTTATGTGCGGGGTGTAATGTGGGGGGTGTGTAGTATTATGTGTGGGGTGTAATGTGGAGGTGTGTAGTGTTATGTGTGGAGGGTGTAATGTGGGGGATGTGTAGTGTTATGTGTGGGGTGTAATGTGGGGGGTGTGTAGTATTATGTGTGGGGTGTAATGTGGAGGTGTGTAGTGTTATGTGCGGGGTGTAATGTGGGGGATGTGTAGTGTTATGTGTGGAGTGTAATGTGGGGGATGTGTAGTGTTATGTGTGGGGTGTAATGTGGGGGGTGTGTAGTGTTATGTGTGGGGTGTAATGTGGGGGGTGTGTAGTGTTATGTGTGGGGTGTAATGTGGGGGATGTGTAGTGTTATGTGCGGGGTGTAATGTGGGGGGTGTGTAGTGTTATGTGTGGGGTGTAATGTGGGGGTGTGTAGTGTTATGTGTGGGGTGTAATGTGTGGGGTGTGTAGTGTCATGTGCGGGGTGTAATGTGGGGGTGTGTAGTGTTATGTGTGGGGTGTAATGTGGGGGGGGTGTAGTGTTATGTGTGGGGTGTAATGTGGGGGGTGTGTAGTGTTATGTGTGGGGTGTAATGTGGGGGTGTGTAGTGTTATGTGTGGGGTGTAATGTGGGGGGTGTGTAGTGTTATGTGTGGGGTGTAATGTGGGGGGTGTGTAGTGTTATGTTTGGGGTGTAATGTGGGGGATGTGTAGTGTTATGTGCGGGGTGTAATGTGGGGGGTGTGTAGTGTTATGTTTGGGGTGTAATGTGGAGGTATGTAGTGTTATGTGCGGGGTGTAATGTGGGGGATGTGTAGTGTTATGTGTGGAGTGTAATGTGGGGGATGTGTAGTGTTATGTGTGGAGGGTGTAATGTGGAGGTGTGTAGTGTTATGTGTGGGGTGTAATGTGGGGGTGTGTAGTGTTATGTGTGGGGTGTAATATGGGGGGTGTGTAGTGTTATGTGTGGGGTGTAATGTGGGGGATGTGTAGTGTTATGTGCGGGGTGTAATGTGGGGGGTGTGTAGTGTTATGTGCGGGGTGTAATGTGGGGGATGTGTAGTGTTATGTGTGGGGTGTAATGTGGGGGGTGTGTAGTGTTATGTTTGGGGTGTAATGTGGGGGATGTGTAGTGTTATGTGCGGGGTGTAATGTGGGGGTGTGTAGTGTTATGTGTGGAGTGTAATGTGGAGGTATGTAGTGTTATGTGCGGGGTGTAATGTGGGGGATGTGTAGTGTTATGTGTGGAGTGTAATGTGGGGGATGTGTAGTGTTATGTGTGGAGGGTGTAATGTGTGGGGTGTGTAATATGTGGGGTGTAATGTGGGGGGTGTAATGTAATGTGGGGGGTGTGGGGTGTAATGTGGGAGGTGTAATGTGGGGGGTGTAGTGTTATGTGGGGGGTGTAATATGGGGGGTGTAATGTGGGGGGTGTAGTGTTATGTGGGGGGTGTAGTGTGATTATTTTTAGCCCTTATTGCTGGCTAATTCTTTGACCTTTCTCCCATTTGTCGGATTTTCATCTTTTATTATTTGAGCACAGAAATGTGTTTTCGATGTTTCATTTCCTGATGTTGGTTTTGTGCCGAGCAGAATAACAGGAGAACCTTGTGAGTAACCAGCGAGGAATTCACAAGGAATGACGGGAGGAGACGTCCTCTGCCCCGACACTGTGTATACTGTGTATGGGGGATTGTGGATGTGCTTGATGGCACGGAGTATGGTGGTGTGATGGTGGAATATGGGGGGTTGTATATAATTTTGTGTAGGTTCGTATTTTAGGCGTGGTGCTCTGTCTATTCTGTGTACATTGTTCTGTAAAGTTAGGTTAATCACCCCTTGCTGGGCTTTTATTCCTAAGTTTGGGGGAGGGGAGGCTGGGATCCACCTAAACTCTCTGTTTACCTGTATATTGGTCAGTCTGTTAGAGACCTTCAAGAGAGGTAGAAGATTCATCCTCTGGGGGAGAAGCTGCAGCTACAGGCAGCACCCCAGAGAGCCGTTGAGAATCCCCCATTTCCCTGGAATAGGACTGCTGGAGAATTGTGACTGATCCCCGGGATATTTATCCCATTACTGGACTATTTTACCCTCTGTGTGTTGGATTATTTTTATGAACCTTCTGATTTTGCTTGGAATAAATGTTCTTTGGATTTCTCAGTCATCTCTCGCTCTGTTGATTCTGTGATATCGGAGAAGGACCCCGTGACAGGGGGATTGTGAATGTGCTCTGCGGCACTGAGTATGGGGGATTGTGGATGTGCTGCTTTGTGGCACCGAGTACGGGGGATTATGGATGTGCTCGGCGGCACTGAGTACGGGGGATTGTGAATGTGCCGGCGGCACTGAGTACGGGGGATTATGGATGTGCTCGGCGGCACTGAGTACGGGGGATTGTGGATGTGCTCGGCAGCACTGAGTACGGGGGATTGTGGATGTGCTCGGCGGCACTGAGTATGGGGGATTGTGAATGTGCTCGGCGGCACTGAGTATGGGGGATTGTGGATGTGCTCTGCGGCACTGAGTACGGGGGATTGTGGATGTGCTCGGCGGCACTGAGTATGGGGGATTGTGGATGTGCTCGGCGGCACTGAGTACGGGGGATTGTGGATGTGCTCGGCGGCACTGAGTATGGGGGATTGTGGATGTGCTCGGCGGCACTGAGTACGGGGGATTATGGATGTGCTCGGCGGCACTGAGTACGGGGGATTGTGGATGTGCTCGGCAGCACTGAGTACGGGGGATTGTGGATGTGCTCGGCGGCACTGAGTATGGGGGATTGTGAATGTGCTCTGCGGCACTGAGTATGGGGGATTGTGGATGTGCTGCTTTGTGGCACCGAGTACGGGGGATTATGGATGTGCTCGGCGGCACTGAGTACGGGGGATTGTGAATGTGCCGGCGGCACTGAGTACGGGGGATTATGGATGTGCTCGGCGGCACTGAGTACGGGGGATTGTGGATGTGCTCGGCAGCACTGAGTACGGGGGATTGTGGATGTGCTCGGCGGCACTGAGTATGGGGGTTTGTGAATGTGCTCGGCGGCACTGAGTATGGGGGATTGTGGATGTGCTCTGCGGCACTGAGTACGGGGGATTGTGGATGTGCTCGGCGGCACTGAGTATGGGGGATTGTGGATGTGCTCGGCGGCACTGAGTACGGGGGATTGTGGATGTGCTCGGCGGCACTGAGTATGGGGGATTGTGGATGTGCTCGGCGGCACTGAGTATGGGGGATTGTGGATGTGCTCGGCGGCACTGAGTATGGGGGATTGTGGATGTGCTCGGCGGCACTGAGTACGGGGGATTGTGGATCTGCTCGGCGGCACTGAGTATGGGGGATTGTGGATGTGCTCAGCGGCACTGAGTACGGGGGATTGTGGAAGTGCTCTGCGGCACTGAGTATGGGGGATTGTGGATGTGCTCGGCGGCACTGAGTACGGGGGATTGTGGATCTGCTCGGCGGCACTGAGTATGGGGGATTGTGGATGTGCTCGGCGGCACTGAGTATGGGGGATTGTGGATGTGCTCGGCGGCACTGAGTATGGGGGATTGTGGATGTGCTCGGCGGCACTGAGTACGGGGGATTGTGGAAGTGCTCGGCGGCACTGAGTATGGGGGATTGTGGATGTGCTCGGCGGCACTGAGTACGGGGGATTGTGGATCTGCTCGGCGGCACTGAGTATGGGGGATTGTGGATGTGCCGGCAGCACTGAGTATGGGGGATTGTGGATGTGCTCGGCGGCACTGAGTACGGGGGATTGTGGAAGTGCTCTGCGGCACTGAGTATGGGGGATTGTGGATGTGCTCGGCGGCACTGAGTACAGGGGATTGTGGATCTGCTCGGCGGCACTGAGTATGGGGGATTGTGGATGTGCTCGGCGGCACTGAGTATGGGGGATTGTGGATGTGCTCGGTGGCACTGAGTACGGGGGATTGTGGATGTGCTCGGCGGCACTGAGTATGGGGGATTGTGGATGTGCTCGGCGGCACTGAGTATGGGGGATTGTGAATGTGCTCGGCGGCACTGAGTACGGGGGATTGTGGATGTGCTCGGCGGCACTGAGTACGGGGGATTGTGGATGTGCTTGGCGGCACTGAGTACGGGGGATTGTGAATGTGCTCGGCAGCACTGAGTACGGGGGATTGTGGATGTGCTCGGCGGCACTGAGTACGGGGGATTGTGGATGTGCTCGGCAGCACTGAGTATGGGGGATTGTGGATGTGCTCGGCGGTACTGAGTATGGGGGATTGTGGATGTGCTCGGCGGCACTGAGTATGGGGGATTGTGGATGTGCTCGGCGGCACTGAGTATGGGGGATTGTGGATGTGCTCGGCAGCACTGAGTATGGGGGATTGTGGATGTGCTCGGCGGCACTGAGTATGGGGGATTGTGGATGTGCTCGGCGGTACTGAGTATGGGGGATTGTGGATGTGCTCGGCAGCACTGAGTATGGGGGATTGTGGATGTGCCGGCAGCACTGAGTATGGGGGATTGTGGATGTGCTCTGCGGTACTGAGTATGGGGGATTGTGGATGTGCTCGGCAGCACTGAGTATGGGGGATTGTGGATGTGCCGGCAGCACTGAGTATGGGGGATTGTGGATGTGCTCGGCGGCACTGAGTATGGGGGATTGTGGATGTGCTCTGCGGTACTGAGTATGGGGGATTGTGGATGTGCTCGGCAGCACTGAGTATGGGGGATTGTGGATGTGCTCGGCGGCACTGAGTACGGGGGATTGTGGATGTGCTCGGCGGCACTGAGTACGGGGGATTGTGGATGTGCTCGGCGGCACTGAGTATGGGGGATTGTGGATGTGCTCGGCAGCACTGAGTATGGGGGATTGTGGATGTGCCGGCAGCACTGAGTATGGGGGATTGTGGATGTGCTCGGCGGCACTGAGTATGGGGGATTGTGGATGTGCTCTGCGGTACTGAGTATGGGGGATTGTGGATGTGCTCGGCAGCACTGAGTATGGGGGATTGTGGATGTGCCGGCAGCACTGAGTATGGGGGATTGTGGATGTGCTCGGCGGCACTGAGTATGGGGGATTGTGGATGTGCTCGGCGGCACTGAGTACGGGGGATTGTGGATGTGCTCGGCGGCACTGAGTACGGGGGATTGTGGATGTGCTCGGCGGCACTGAGTATGGGGGATTGTGGATGTGCTCGGCGGCACTGAGTATGGGGGATTGTGGATGTGCTCGGCGGCACTGAGTATGGGGGATTGTGGATGTGCTCGGCGGCACTGAGTATGGGGGATTGTGGATGTGCTCGGCGGCACAGTCACCTGCCCTCATGTTCCCCACATAACACACTACGATCTTCTCACAGCTTCTTAATAAGAGAATCATCAATCCCAACCATCAGAAGTGGCGGAACAGAGGACAGAAGATGATGAAATTATCGAGTCCGTCCCTTTATGTCGCTCCTTACAAGTGATATTATTTTTATATTACGACTTCTACTTTATTTTTATGAGAAAAAAACACAATGACTCAATCATGATTGAATTTGAGAGGTCCTGTAAAATTCGTGCCGACTTGTACAGCACATCCCGAATACAAGACTATTACTATTCAGATATTATGTCATACGTATGGCGTCATCAGGAATAAACTGGTCAGGAAGACAAAGGAAAATGTAAGGAGCATTGCGCCATGAAGGTCAACAACATTCTGCCAAGATGGTTAGGATCATTGACGCTAGAAAGTCAACCCCCTCCCATCTAGCGTCTGCCAAGAAAGTCAAATATATTCTGACGAGAGGATCAAGAACATTCTGCCCAGAAAGTCAAGAACTTTAAGCAAAGAGAGTCAAGGACATTCTGATAAGAGAGTCCAGAATATTATTCTGAGTCAAGAACATTCTGCTGAAAATCAGGAAGATTCTAAGAGTCAGGAACTTTTTGTTTTGAGAAAATCAAGTACATTCTGCTGAGAGAATTAAGATCATTCTGCCAAGAAAGTCAGCAACATTCTGTCAAGAGAGTCAAGAACATTCTGGTGAGAGAGTCAGGAACATTCTGCCGAGAGAGTCAGGAACATTCTGCCGAGAGAGTCAGGAGCATTCTGCCGAGAGAGTGAGGAACATTCTGCCAAGAGAGTCAGGAACATTCTGCCGAGAGAGTCAGGAACATTCTGCCAAGAGAGTGAGGAACATTCTGCCGAGAGAGTCAGGAACATTCTGCCAAGAGAGTGAGGAACATTCTGCCGAGAGAGTGAGGAACATTCTGCCGAGAGAGTCAAGAACATTCTGCCGAGAGAGTGAGGAACATTCTGCCGAGAGAGTGAGGAACATTCTGCCAAGAGAGTGAGGAACATTCTGCCGAGAGAGTCAGGAACATTCTGCCGAGAGAGTCGGGAACATTCTGCCAAGAGAGTCGGGAACATTCTGCCGAGAGAGTCGGGAACATTCTGCCGAGAAAGTCGGGAACATTCTGCCAAGAGAGTAGGGAACATTCTGCCAAGAGATTCGGGAACATTCTGCCGAGAGAGTCAGGAACATTCTGCCGAGAGAGTCAGGAACATTTTGCCGAGAGAGTCGGGAACATTCTGCCGAGAGAGTCATGAACATTCTGCCGAGAGAGTCGGGAACATTCTGCCGAGAGAGTCGGGAACATTCTGCCGAGAGAGTCGGGAACATTCTGCCGAGAGAGTCGGGAACATTCTGCCGAGAGAGTGAGGAACATTCTGCCGAGAGAGTCAGGAACATTCTGCCGAGAGAGTCAGGAACATTCTGCCGAGAGAGTCAGGAACATTCTGCCGAGAGAGTGAGGAACATTCTGCAGAGAGAGTGAGGAACATTCTGCCGAGAGAGTGAGGAACATTCTGCCGAGAGAGTCAGGAACATTATGCCGAGAGAGCCAGGAACATTCTGCCAAGAGAGTGAGGAACATTCTGCAGAGAGAGTCAGGAACATTATGCCGAGAGAGCCAGGAACATTCTGCCAAGAGAGTCAGGAACATTCTGGTGAGAGAGTCAGGAACATTCTGCTGAGAGAGTCAGGAGCATTCTGTCAAGAGAGTCAAAAACATTCTGGTGAGAGAGTCAGGAACATTCTGCCGAGAGAGTCAGGGACATTCTGTCAAGATAGTCAAGAACATTCTGCTGATAGAGTCAGGAACATTCTGCTGAGAGAGTCAGGAGCATTCTGCCGAGAGAGTCAGGAGCATTCTGCCGAGAGAGTCAGGAACATTCTGCCGAGAGAGTCAGGAACATTCTGCCGAGAGAGTCAGGAACATTCTGCAGAGAGAGTGAGGAACATTCTGCCGAGAGAGTCAGGAACATTCTGCCGAGAGAGTCAGGAACATTCTGCCGAGAGAGTGAGGAACATTCTGCCGAGAGAGTGAGGAACATTCTGCCGAGAGAGTCGGGAACATTCTGCAGAGAGAGTGAGGAACATTCTGCCGAGAGAGTGAGGAACATTCTGCCGAGAGAGTGAGGAACATTCTGCCGAGAGAGTGAGGAACATTCTGCCGAGAGAGTGAGGAACATTCTGCAGAGAGAGTCAGGAACATTCTGCCGAGAGAGTCAGGAACATTCTGCAGAGAGAGTGAGGAACATTCTGCAGAGAGAGTCAGGAACATTCTGCCGAGAGAGTGAGGAACATTCTGCCGAGAGAGTGAGGAACATTCTGCCGAGAGAGTGAGGAACATTCTGCCGAGAGAGTGAGGAACATTCTGCCGAGAGAGTGAGGAACATTCTGCCGAGAGAGTCAGGAACATTCTGCCGAGAGAGTGAGCAACATTCTGCCGAGAGAGTCAAGAACATTCTGCCGAGAGAGTCAGGAACATTCTGCCGAGAAAGTGAGGAACATTCTGCAGAGAGAGTCAAGAACATTCTGCTGAGAGAGTCAGGAACATTCTGCCGAGAGAGTCAGGAACATTCTGCCGAGAGAGTCAGGAACATTCTGCCGAGAGAGTCAGGATCATTCTGCCGAGAGAGTCAAGAACATTCTACCGAGAGAGTCAGGAACATTCTGCCAAGAGAGTCAGGAACATTCTGCCGAGAGAGTCAAGAACATTCTGCCGAGTCAGGAACATTCTGGTGAGAGAGTCAGAAACATTCTGCCGAGTCAGGAACATTCTGCCAAGAGAGTCGGGAACATTCTGCCGAGAGAGTCGGGAACATTCTGCCGAGAGAGTCGGGAACATTCTGCCGAGAGAGTCGGGAACATTCTGCCGAGAGAGTCGGGAACATTCTGCCGAGAGAGTCGGGAACATTCTGCCGAGAGAGTCGGGAACATTCTGCCGAGAGAGTCAGGAACATTCTGCCGAGAGAGTCAGGAACATTCTGCCTAGAAAGTGAGGAACATTCTGCCGAGAGAGTCAAGAACATTCTGCCGAGAGAGTCGGGAACATTCTGCCGAGAGAGTCGGGAACATTCTGCCGAGAAAGTGAGGAACATTCTGCCGAGAGAGTCAGGAACATTCTGCCGAGAAAGTGAGGAACATTCTGCCGAGAGAGTCGGGAACATTCTGCCGAGAGAGTCGGGAACATTCTGCCGAGAGAGTCGGGAACATTCTGCCGAGAGAGTCGGGAACATTCTGCCGAGAGAGTCAGGAACATTCTGCCGAGAAAGTGAGGAACATTCTGCCGAGAGTGTCAGGAACATTCTGCCGAGAGAGTCAGGAACATTCTGCCGAGAGAGTCAGGAACATTCTGCCGAGAGAGTCGGGAACATTCTGCCGAGAGAGTCGGGAACATTCTGCAGAGAGAGTCAAGAACATTCTGCCGAGAGATTCGGGAACATTCTGCCGAGAGAGTCAGGAACATTCTGCCGAGAGAGTCAGGAACATTCTGGTGAGAGAGTCAGGAGCATGCTGCCGAGAAAGTCGGGAACATTCTGCCGAGAGTGTCAGGAACATTCTGCCGAGAAAGTGAGGAACATTCTGCAGAGAGAGTCAAGAACATTCTGCAGAGAGAGTCAGGAACATTCTGCTGAGAGAGTCAGGAGCATGCTGCCGAGAGAGTGAGGAACATTCTGCCGAGAGAGTCAGGAGCATGCTGCCGAGAGAGTCAACATGTAAAAATGAAGTCAAGAAGATTCTGTACAGTGTCCTCACAGCGTGCCTAGCATTTGCCATAGATCTCTTGCGCTATGTTCTTCTCCTAGTGACTGCTTAGGCGTCACTATGATTTTGATATATTACCGCCCTACAGTAATTAGACGCTCTGGGCACGAATCATTGAAGCTTTTACACAACTATTCTGCCATGAGCAGCTTTGAAAAGTCGCATCATTACGGCTCAACTCCACGTGGAGCTAAATATGTGCGACTTTTGTTACACCATTATCGCACAGTTCTGACAAAGTATGCAGAACTGGGACGGGACAGGGGGTGAGGTGACCGCCCGTCGTCAAATTCAGCGGCGGTCGCTACGCCAGAGATGTACGTCCAGGAGCAGGATTTGTGGCGAGGCGCACACAGAGGTGCAAACCACGTATCCAACAATATGCCTTGTCATGCCTTGTCATTAGAGATGGGCAAAACCGCAGATGTTTGCATTTGGCGGGGTCCAACCAGACTTAAAAAAACAAAAAAAAAAGTCCGGTTCAGGACTAGACTTGAACCTGAACTTGACCACGGACGCCGAACCCCAAATAAGTATAAGGGACAGGAAGTTAAGTGTTATAAAATGGTGTTAGAAAGCTTCCTGGTCCGCTCATTAGATCTCATGAATATTCACTGCTTCCTCCGCCCATTCTCTGTGACAGTGTCTGTGATTGGTTGCAGTTGGACTGCCGGTGTTTGTGATTGGTTGCCCACACACTAGCTGTCAAGGTCACCAGAGTGGAGTGTAGAACTAAATAAATAATTGGAAAAAATGGCAGCTACTGTGAGGGCAACCAATCACAGACACCGGCACTCTGGAAGTCTGACTGCAACCAATCAAAGATGTTATCACAGAGGGTGGGTGGGGGAAACAGTGAATATTCATGAGGTTTAATGAGCAGACCCAAAATCAGTGTGACAACTGCACAGAGACTCTGTAAGCATAATTGTCCTCCGTTAGTCCCCATTTTGCTTTTTTTTTTTCGATCGTTGCAGCCAAACCCGAATAGCAGCACTGACATCCCTGATAAGTCCCTGTTCGGGGTCCCTACATAGACACTAAGTGTTCGGTACGGACCCCCGAACTTTACAGTTCGGGTTTGCCCATCACTACCCGTCATGAAGACTTGATGAATCAAGGCCCTCTATCGCTATATCAGTTTATTAATACTGTATGTCAGTATTATAGCTGCAATGTCTGGTGGCATTTAGGTTTTTCTTATTAATGTATGATGGAAATAATTGTATGTGCATTGTTTGGCGGTATTAACTGAGCACTTTGTGGGTTCACTAGCCAAAAGGTTTGCTCATTTTGTTAAATTCAAAGTAATAAATCTGACAGTATTATATGTGTTGTATTTATTATATATATATATTGTATATATACAATAAATACAACACATATATAAATACAACACAATATATATATATATATATGTATATATATATATATATATATATATATATATATATATTATACACTGTTTATTACATATATTTTTACAATCTGACAGTATTATTTGAGTATTATTTGACAGTGATGATGACAGTATTATTTTGGGCGCTGTGTGGTGATATTAGTCTTAGCTGGATTATATTAGCACAGTGTGACACTATTTTTATTTTATTATATTGAAGATTTATGAGCACTGTATAGCAATATTTTCTCTGAGCACTGTGTGGCGGTATTAGGGCTCATTCACGTACTGTACGAGTGTTATTCATGTTTTTCAGGGTTAGCGCTCGTACCTGTAATAGTATTTGGGGCTGTATACACGATTTTTTACAGTACAAAATCGCAGACATATGTGACATTTTGATCCGAAACTTTGTTTCAACCTGTGATGTTCAGTCACACTCCCCTGTGGCAAGTAACAGGTGTGGGCAATAAGAATATCACACCTGAAACCAGATAAAAAGGGGAGAAGTTGACTCAATCTTTGCATTGTGTGTCTGAGTGTGCCACACTAAGCATGGAGGGCAGAAAGAGGAGAAGAGAACTGTCTGAGGACTTGACAACCAAAATTATTGAAAAATATCAATAATTTCAAGTCCATCTCCAGAGATCTTGATGTTCCTTTGTCCACAGTGCACATCATAATCAAGAAGTTAACAACCCATGGCACTGTAGCTAATCTCCTTGGATGTGAGTTAACAACCCATGGCACTGTAGCTAATCTCCTTGGATGTGAGTTAACAACCCATGGCACTGTAGCTAATCTCCTTGGATGTGGACAGCAGAGTTGAAAGGTTGTAACACAGAATAATGGATAGTGGATAAGCCCCAGCCAAGCTCCGGAGAAATTAAAGTTGTTCTGAAGGCTCAGCTGCCATCATTGTCAGCGCAAACTATCCGTCCACATCTGAATGACATGAAACGCTATGGAGGAGACCTGAGAGGACCCCACTGCTGACACAGGGACAGAAAAAAGCCAAAACGTACGTGAGGAACCAAAATCCTTCTGGGAAAATGTCTTGTGGACAGATGAGACCAAGAGAGAGCTTTTTGGTAAAGTGCATCATTCTGCTGTTTCCTGACAACAGATTGAGGCCTTCAAAGAAAATAACACAGCACCTACAGTCAGGTATGGTGGAGGCCAGAAATGTTCGGGGTTGTTTTGCTGCCTCTGTCACTGGAAGTCTTGACTGTGTGCAAGACATCATGAAATCTGAAGATTACCAAAGGATTTTGGTGACAATGTAGAGCCCAGTATCAGAAAGCTGGGTGTACATCCTATGTCATTGGTCTTCCAGCAGGACAATGACCCCAAACACTTCAAGAAGCCCCAGAAATGGATAGAAACAAAGCGCTGGATAGGTCTGAAGAGGCTGCAATGAGTCCGGATCTAAACCCCATTGTCACCTGTGGAGAGATTTTAAGATTACTGTTCAAAGAAGAGAAGACGTCTTCAGATATGAGAGACCTGAAGACGTCTATAAGGAAGAGTCCGAGATTCCAGGTGAGAGGAGGAAGAAGCTGTGGACGGGTATAGGAAGCCGTATTTATTCCAAAGGGTAAAGGGCGATCATCCAAATATTAAGAGGAGGGGACACAATTGTGTCCGGTCCATTTTTGGGGTTTTGTGTAAAATTTTGTCCAATTTGACATTTTTCCTTAGACCAGGCTCATGATGAGAGAGTCAGCGCCGCTCTCACAGTCGCACTCCGTACATTGCAGACAGGGGGGATGTGTGATGTCATGTGAATCAGCCGCCACACCGTGCTAACAGTACCGCCGCAACGCTGCGCTCCCCACAATGGTGGCCCCGGACCAACGTGAACATTGTGTAACCGCCGCGTCCTGTTTATCCCGTCTACACTTCTTACATTGAACAGAAGATCAAAGCGAAATCCGTCATCAGCAGCGGGATTATTCCGAGAGGATCTGGCGAGAAACAGCCGAGGAAAGCGGAATGTTACCAAACACAATGTGTCCGAAGAAAGAATAACTGAGCGCAGAACCTAAAAATGATTAGTGATAGCCCCGGAGAGCCCCCCACACCCGCCCCCCACATTACATAACACTGAGCCCTGCTGATCCACAGCACCACACCCAACACTTCTCCTAGAGATTATCACACCACAGCACTCCAAGTATCCTCCATTACTGCAAATGTATACTGCTACATAGGGGCAGTATTATAGTAGTTATATTCTTGTACATAGGGGCAGTATTATAGTAGTTATATTCTTGTACATAGGGGCAGTATTATAGTAGTTATATTCTTGTATATAGGGGCAGTATTACAGTAGTTATATTCTTGTACATAGGGGCAGTATTATAGTAGTTATATTCTTGTACATAGGGGCAGTATTATAGTAGTTATATTCTTGTACATAGGGGCAGTATTATAGTAGATATATTCTTGTACATAGGGGCAGTATTATAGTAGTTATATTCTTGTACATAGGAGCAGTATTATAGTAGTTATATTCTTGTACATAGGGGCAGTATTATAGTAGTTATATTCTTGTACATAGGAGCAGTATTATAGTAGTTATATTCCTGTACATAGGGGCAGTATTATAGTAGTTATATTCTTGTACATAGGGGGCAGTATTATAGCAGTTATAATCTTGTACATAGGGGCAGTATTATAGTAGTTATATTCTTGTATATAGGGGCAGTATTATAGTAGTTATATTCTTGTACATAGAGGCAGTATTATAGCAGTTATATTCTTGTATATAGGGGCAGTATTATAGCAGTTATATTCTTGTACATAGGGGCAGTATTATAGTAGTTATATTCTTGTACATAGGAGCAGTATTATAGTAGTTATATTCTTGTATATAGGGGCAGTATTATAGTAGTTATATTCTTGTACATAGGGCCAGTATTATAGCAGTTATATTCTTGTATATAGGGGCAGTATTATAGCAGTTATATTCTTGTATATAGGGGCAGTATTATAGCAGTTATATTCTTGTATATATGGGCAGTATTATAGTAGTTATATTCTTGTACATAGGGGCAGTATTATAGTAGTTATATTCTTGTACATAGGGGCAGTATTATAGTAGTTATATTCTTGTACATAGGGGCAGTATTATAGTAGTTATCTTCTTGTACATAAGGGCAGTATTATAGTAGTTATATTCTTGTACATAGGGGCAGTATTATTGTAGTTATATTCTTGTACATAGGAGCAGTATTATAGTAGTTATATTCTTGTACATAGGGGCAGTATTATAGTAGTTATATTCTTGTACATAGGAGCAGTATTATAGTAGTTATATTCTTGTACATAGGAGCAGTATTATAGTAGTTATATTCTTGTACATAGGAGCAGTATTATAGTAGTTATATTCTTGTACATAGGAGCAGTATTATAGTAGTTATATTCTTGTACATAGGGGCAGTATTATAGTAGTTATATTCTTGTACATAGGGGCAGTATTATAGTAGTTATATTCTTGTACATAGGGGCAGTATTATAGTAGTTATATTCTTGTACATAGGAGCAGTATTATAGTAGTTATATTCTTGTACATAGGGGCAGTATTATAGTAGTTATATTCTTGTACATAGGGGCAGTATTATGGTAGTTATATTCTTGTACATAGAGGCAGTATTATAGCAGTTATATTCTTGTACATAGGGGCAGTATTATAGTAGTTATATTCTTGTACATAGGGGGCAGTATTATAGTAGTTATATTTTTGTACATAGGGGCAGTATTATAGTAGGTATATTCTTGTACATAGGGGCAGTATTATAGTAGTTATATTCTTGTATATAGGGGCAGTATTATAGCAGTTATATTCTTGTACATTGGGGCAGTATTATAGTAGTTATATTCTTGTACATAGGGGCAGTATTATAGTAGTTATATTCTTGTACATAGGAGCAGTATTATAGTAGTTATATTCTTGTACATAGGGGCAGTATTATAGTAGTTATATTCTTGTACATAGAGGCAGTATTATAGCAGTTATATTCTTGTACATAGGGGCAGTATTATAGTAGTTATATTCTTGTACATAGGGGGCAGTATTATAGTAGTTATATTTTTGTACATAGGGGCAGTATTATAGTAGGTATATTCTTGTACATAGGGGCAGTATTATAGTAGTTATATTCTTGTATATAGGGGCAGTATTATAGCAGTTATATTCTTGTACATTGGGGCAGTATTATAGTAGTTATATTTTTGTACATAGGGGCAGTATTATAGTAGTTATATTCTTGTACATAGGAGCAGTATTATAGTAGTTATATTCTTGTATATAGGGGCAGTATTATAGTAGTTATATTCTTGTATATAGGAGCAGTATTATAGTAGTTATTCTTGTACATAGGGGCAGTATTATAGTAGTTATATTCTTGTACATAGGGGCAGTATTATAGTAGTTATATTCTTGTACATAGGGGCAGTATTATAGTAGTTATATTCTTGTACATAGGGGCAGTATTATAGTAGTTATCTTCTTGTACATAGGGGCAGTATTATAGTAGTTATATTCTTGTACATAGGGGCAGTATTATTGTAGTTATATTCTTGTACATAGGAGCAGTATTATAGTAGTTATATTCTTGTACATAGGGGCAGTATTATAGTAGTTATATTCTTGTACATAGGGGCAGTATTATAGTAGTTATATTCTTGTACATAGGGGGCAGTATTATACTAGGTATATTCTTGTACATAGGAGCAGTATTATAGTAGTTATATTCTTGTACATAGGGGGCAGTATTATAGTAGTTATATTCTTGTATCTAGGAGCAGTATTATAGTAGTTATATTCTTGTACATAGGGGCAGTATTATAGTAGTTATATTCTTGTATATAGGGGCAGTATTATAGTAGTTATATTCTTGTACATAGGGGCAGTATTATAGTAGTTATATTCTTGTATATAGGGGCAGTATTATAGTAGTTATATTCTTGTACATAGGGGGCAGTATTATAGTAGTTATATTCTTGTATATAGGAGCAGTATTATAGTAGTTATATTCTTGTACATAGGGGCAGTATTATAGTAGTTATATTCTTGTACATAGGAGCAGTATTATAGTAGTTATATTCTTGTATATAGGGGCAGTATTATAGCAGTTATATTCTTGTATATAGGGGCAGTATTATAATAGTTATATTCTTGTACATAGGGGGCAGTAATATAGTAGTTATATTCTTGTACATAGGGGCAGTATTATAGTAGTTATATTCTTGTACATAGGGGCAGTATTATAGCAGTTATATTCTTGTATATAGGGGCAGTATTATAGCAGTTATATTCTTGTATATAGGGGCAGTATTATAGCAGTTATATTCTTGTATATAGGGGCAGTATTATAGTAGTTATATTCTTGTATATAGGGGCAGTATTATAGTAGTTATATTCTTGTACATAGGGGGGCAGTATTATAGCAGTTATATTCTTGTATATAGGGGCAGTATTATAGTAGTTATATTCTTGTACATAGGGGGCAGTAATATAGTAGTTATATTCTTGTACATAGGGGCAGTATTATAGTAGTTATATTCTTGTACATAGGGGCAGTATTATAGTAGTTATATTCTTGTATATAGGGGGCAGTATTATAGTAGTTATATTCTTGTACATAGGGGCAGTATTATAGTAGTTATATTCTTGTACATAGGGAGCAGTATTATAGTAGTTATATTCTTGTACATAGGGAGCAGTATTATAGTAGTTATATTCTTGTACATAGGGGGCAGTATTATAGTAGTTATATTCTTGTACATAGGGGGCAGTATTATAGTAGTTATATTCTTGTACATAGAGGCAGTATTATAGTAGTTATATTCTTGTACATAGGGGGCAGTATTATAGTAGTTATATTCTTGTACATAGGGGGCAGTATTATAGTAGTTATATTCTTGTACATAGGGGGCAGTATTATAGTAGTCGTATTCTTGTACATAGCGGAGCAGTATTATAGTAGTTATATTCTTGTACATAGGTGCAGTATTATAGTAGTTATATTCTTGTACATAGGGGCAGTATTATAGTAGTTATATTCTTGTACATAGGGAGCAGTATTATAGTAGTTATATTCTTGTACATAGGGGGCAGTATTATAGCAGTTATAGTCTTGTATATAGGAGCAGTATTATAGTAGTTATATTCCTGTACATAGGAGCAGTATTATAGTAGTTATATTCTTGTACATAGGGAGCAGTATTATAGTAGTTATATTCTTGTATATAGGGGCAGTATTATAGCAGTTATAGTCTTGTATATAGGAGCAGTATTATAGTAGTTATATTCCTGTACATAGGAGCAGTATTATAGTAGTTATATTCTTGTACATAGGGGCAGTATTATAGTAGTTATATTCTTGTACATAGGGGCAGTATTATAGTAGTTATATTCTTGTACATAGGGAGCAGTATTATAGTAGTTATATTCTTGTACATAGGGGCAGTATTATAGCAGTTATAGTCTTGTATATAGGAGCAGTATTATAGTAGTTATATTCCTGTACATAGGAGCAGTATTATAGTAGTTATATTCTTGTACATAGGGAGCAGTATTATAGTAGTTATATTCTTGTACATAGGGGCAGTATTATAGCAGTTATAGTCTTGTATATAGGAGCAGTATTATAGTAGTTATATTCTTGTACATAGGGGCAGTATTATAGCAGTTATAGTCTTGTATATAGGAGCAGTATTATAGTAGTTATATTCCTGTACATAGAGGCAGTATTATAGTAGTTATATTATTGTACATAGGGGCAGTATTATAGTAGTTATATTCTTGTACATAGGGGCAGTATTATAGTAGTTATATTCTTGTACATAGGGGCAGTATTATAGTAGTTATATTCTTGTACATAGGGGCAGTATTATAGTAGTTATATTCTTGTACATAGGAGCAGTATTATAGTAGTTATATTCTTGTACATAGGGGCAGTATTATAGTAGTTATATTCTTGTACATAGGGGCAGTATTATAGTAGTTATATTCTTGTACATAGGGGCAGTATTATAGTAGTTATATTCTTGTACATAGGAGCAGTATTATAGTAGTTATATTCCTGTACATAGGAGCAGTATTATAGTAGTTATATTCTTGTACATAGGGAGCAGTATTATAGTAGTTATATTCTTGTACATAGGGGCAGTATTATAGCAGTTATAGTCTTGTATATAGGAGAAGTATTATAGTAGTTATATTCCTGTACATAGGAGCAGTATTATAGTAGTTATATTCTTGTACATAGGGGGCAGTATTATAGTAGTTATATTCTTGTATATAGGGGCAGTATTATAGCAGTTATAGTCTTGTATATAGGGGCAGTATTATAGTAGTTATATTCCTGTACATAGGAGCAGTATTATAGTAGTTATATTCTTGTACATAGGGGCAGTATTATAGTAGTTATATTCTTGTACATAGGAGCAGTATTATAGTAGTTATATTCTTGTACATAGGAGCAGTATTATAGTAGTTATATTCTTGTACATAGGAGCAGTATTATAGTAGTTATATTCTTGTACATAGGGGCAGTATTATAGTAGTTATATTCTTGTACATAGGGGCAGTATTATAGTAGTTATATTCTTGTACATAGGAGCAGTATTATAGTAGTTATATTCTTGTACATAGGTGCAGTATTATAGTAGTTATATTCTTGTACATAGGAGCAGTATTATAGTAGTTATATTCTTGTACATAGGAGCAGTATTATAGTAGTTATATTCTTGTACATAGGGGCAGTATTATAGTAGTTATATTCTTGTACATAGGGGGCAGCATTATAGTAGTTATATCCTTGTACATAGGAGCAGTATTATAGTAGTTATATTCTTGTACATAGGGGCAGTATTATAGTAGTTATATTCTTGTACATAGGAGCAGTATTATAGTAGTTATATTCTTGTACATAGGGGCAGTATTATAGTAGTTATATTCTTGTACATAGGGGCAGTAGTACAGTAGTTATATTCTTGTACATAGGAGCAGTATTATAGTAGTTATATTCTTGTACATAGGAGCAGTATTATAGTAGTTATATTCTTGTACATAGGGGCAGTATTATAGTAGTTATATTCTTGTACATAGGAGCAGTATTATAGTAGTTATATTCTTGTACATAGGAGCAGTATTATAGTAGTTATATTCTTGTACATAGGAGCAGTATTATAGTAGTTATATTCTTGTACATAGGAGCAGTATTATAGTAGTTATATTCTTGTACATAGGGGCAGTATTATAGTAGTTATATTCTTGTACATAGGGGCAGTATTATAGTAGTTATATTCTTGTACATAGGGGCAGTAGTACAGTAGTTATATTCTTGTACATAGGGGGCAGTATTATAGCAGTTATATTCTTGAATATAGGGGCAGTATTATAGTAGTTATATTCTTGTACATAGGAGCAGTATTATAGTAGTTATATTCTTGTACATAGGTGCAGTATTATAGTAGTTATATTCTTGTACATAGGGGCAGTATTATAGTAGTTATATTCTTGTACATAGGGGCAGTATTATAGTAGTTATATTCTTGTACATAGGGGGCAGCATTATAGTAGTTATATCCTTGTACATAGGAGCAGTATTATAGTAGTTATATTCTTGTACATAGGAGCAGTATTATAGTAGTTATATTCTCGTATATAGGGGCAGTATTATAGCAGTTATATTCTCATGCACAGTCTCTGGAGCAGTCACTTTCCCCACAGATGGACACGTGTCGGCGGTCCTTGTGATGACTTATTACACACAGAATATGTGTTTCTCTTGTCTTCGCTGATTCCTTTGGAGAATGGGCTGGAGACTTGTGTCTGGGCCTGTGTCAGTTCGATGTCAGGACCTTCTGCTTCTCATTGTGAGTCAGCGAGGCGACCGGACTCAGGGCATGAATCATTTCCCCAAAACGGACACAGAGTACGTTGCCCCTCTGAGCTAATGGTGGGACCCCAGCGTGGGCTGACCCCAGGAGAAAGGCCCCTGACAGCTCAGCCCTGCAGACATGTGCCGATCCTGACGCCCCCCTTTATCCCATACACCAGCATTATTTTTTTTTCTATAGTTTTGCGATGTTCCCGGCACGTTCCCATCCCGGTGACTCAGCCGTCCGCAGCCCCTATAGATGTCACATAATGATGGAGCGAGCAGATCCCTCCCCGCGAGATCATAACACGATTCAGAGAAGGAATATTGTAATAAACATTTCACCTTATAGAGAGGACATAACGTGATCAAAAATCTACTTTTTCTGCCTGGAAACCATCAGCAAGTAGCTTTTGTTAAATTCCTATAAATCGTTTGTAGTTTTGATAATACTTTAAATATAATAATAATCTTTTAATCTATAATAATATTTTAATATACTGCCAGACTATACCAGAGGGACCTGAGGAATGAGACCCCAGCTCAATTATAGGTGTGGCAGGGACGGGCTTTAAAGGGGTCCCGCCATTTGCCATAAATATAATCTTGCATGAATGCCCCCCTTTTCCTGAATCCGGCGATGTTTCTCTCCTGTTCCTACGCCTTTCTGTTCCTGAGATACGGCCTCCTATTCCCTATATATAAATCTAGTCCTTTTTAGCCAAGTGGGCATGGTCCTTTTCTTGATGGGCGTTGCCTTTTATGGCCACACCCTGTTGACTTAATAGACTAGATTGAAGAAAGGGCCATATCTCCAGAACGGAGAGGCGCAGGGAGAAAAGAAAAACATCGCCGGATTCAGGAGAACAGCGGCGTTTAGACAGGGTCAAAAAAAATGTAGATATTTTGGGCCAGTGACAGAGACTTTTTATAAGTTTGGGGGCATTTTCTGAAGGGACGAGTCCCTGGGTCACCCTGCCCATAATTCCTATAAGGGATTGGTAGTTGTGTGGCTCTAGGATTGTGATCCCTTTGGACTATAGTTACATTTAGCCCCCGTGTATAAGTATAGAGCATGTCTACCCAGATCTATAGGACAGACCCACGGGGACCAGGTATTTTCCCAAATTTGACACCAACCCTGGGCACGGTGTGAACCAGGAGGGGGGTTCATTGTGATTTTATTTGTGTCCATATTTCTTTATCATCCAGTCATGTTACTATCTTGCAACCCCTCCCCCATTTTGGCACCGATACAGTGTGATTTGGCTCCTTACTATGGTAAATTTGGCTGCTGCCCCTTTAAATTTCCCAGTCTGGGCTCAATCCAAGGGTAAGATCCAGGATTTATGTGTAATTCCCCTTGTCATCAGACACATACATCAAAGACACATATAATACTGGAGTGCAGGGGGCTTCAAAGAGAAGGGGTCCTCATAGCGAACCCTTAAGAAGATGTCTTCATCCCACCCCACCCTTAAGGCACAGGTACGGGGTAGTACCAAGCGAACGGCAAAAGGAAACCGAAACTCTGTGTCTAGGGTAGGGGGAGATGGAGACCCCTGACCAAACCTACTGCTAACCCCTGGATTTCCTCACCACCCTAGATAGGTTCCAAGCAGGATACCTGACCCTGGCTGACCCTGAAATAGGTCCTAGGTAGGGAACGGATGGGATGAGTGCTAAGTCAACCCCACTAAGCACTAAAGAATTCACACTGAGCACAAACAGGGGGCACATAACAAGTATGTTATCTCCATATGACTCTGGGAGAGGATCTGCACACAACAACAAAGTCTCTCCAGATGAGTGCAAGCCTACTGCTTGCACTGAACACTTGTTAAGGGTATTAGACCTATTATCAGAAGAGTAAGGGGGAATAAGCATATATAAAGACACCAATGGAAGAGCTGATGAAATATAGCAGAAAGGGTGAGGAACTCTGCAGGGTCCTAAAGGGAAAGTGCTGAAAATTAAGCAGGAATAATCATAGGTCAGGAAGCTGTTTGAGTGTATATAATGACACCAATGGAAGAGATAATGAAAAACAGCTGAAAGGGTGAGGAACTCTGCAGGGTCCTAAAGGGAAAGGGATGAAACCCAAGAAGAGGAGATTCATAACATACCAAATACACCAAGCAGGAATAATAGTAGGTCAGGGAGCAGTTTGAGGGTATATAATGACACCAATGGAAGACATGATGAAAAACAGCTGACAGGGTGAGGAACTCTGCAGGGTCCTAAAGGGAAAGGGATGAAAACCAAGAAGAGGAGATTCATAAGATACCAAATACACCAAGCAGGAATAATAGAAGTTCAGGGAGCCAAACGCTGCGACCTTCTATAGCCGGACACCACAGGACTGTCTGTCACCCCTGACACACCCGTGACAACATCCATACATAGGAGTTATGGTGCTACTGAGGCACCTTAGCATTGCCAATTGGGCCAAACAAAGACATTCCCTTTTTTTTGGGCCATGTACACAGCTCATACACTTACCTATGCGTTTCCACGGTTACAGACTACAAACAAACCCCATGTAGTCAGATCCTACAGTCACGTGTTCTGTTTCTTCTTTAAGGGAAGAAGCGGGGACATGTGAGGACGGGATCAGACGACACGCAGGGCTTGTTTGTAACCATGGAAACACATAAGACAGCAAAGGGGCTGTATACACAAAACGGTAGAGGTAATTCACTAATAGGTTATAAGTGTACAGACCCTTTAAGCCAAGCACGTTGCAATGCATCCACTATTTCTACCAGGAAACCATCAGCAAGTTGCTGTAATTTATCTTTCTGGTGTTTTTATTCAACAACTTATTGTTTAGTTGGAATTTCTGTCAAATCGTGGCCAAAGTGCGACAAAATTGTGACATTCCGAACTGCAAACGAGCATCTCGGCAGAAATGGCTGATAACAGAGAACAATAGATTGCGTTAAACTGCACAGCAGATGAAAGGACATAAGGAGGACGTAGATTTACCATATGGTCGGACGCCATATAGGTCGTTTATCTTCATTATCGCCATTACTGACACCTCAATGGCTCATAATTAATAACATTTGTCATTTAAAGGGACGGCGCGCCATTAATCATCTGACCCCCGAACACATCTCGCCCCCAGGTCAGACCGCACAGTATTATTTATTCAGCTTTATTAAGTTATTATACAATCATAGGGAAATTATAGAGAGGCTGTCGCGTTCCACAGCAGCACAGAGGATTTCAGGAGATATGCAATAGGACTATGGCGGCTGCAGCTTTTACAGCCCAAAATGTCTCCCTCCCCCGCCTTGTTTTAATTAACATTCTATCGTCTTTGAATCCGATCGAAAGCGAACGTGGACCGTAAACACAAATACAGAAAAATGTGGAGCGAGGGGGCGGCACATTCATGGCGGAGGAAATCAGCCGAAAATATCGCTAAGGTAGAGGCCGGCGGAAGATAAAGACCCTGGCACAGTCTGCGCCCCGAAGCCAAAAGCTCATCTGCGCTGCGCACCCTGCCAGCTTTCATGGCGTCCTACTGACACTGAGCAGATGACACCGCCGTCCTGCGGGCATCGGCCTGGCATCACCGCGCCAGCAGGATGGTTAGCTATCACGAGATCATCGGAGATATATACACTGTATACGGTGACAGTGGGCAAGACGGACGCCGTCTTAAAGGGCACCGTGCCCCAGAATCATGGAGAATAAGCTGGAGTATGGTTCCCCGAGGAGTCTCCTGAATCACATATTTTACACTCCTCATCTCAGGTCTAATCCCTGTATCCTCACTCTGTTTTAGAGGTCATGCCCCTTTAAACTCATTTCACTCCTTCACCCAGTAATCACAAAGTCATCTCTACTGCAGTGCTCTGCATAGGCAGTTACTGAGGAAGACTGTACTGGACCCTGTGCACCGCACTGCGGTCTGCTGCTGCCTCCCACCACTCCTTGCACTGGTAATTTTTTGGAAGGAGACAAGGTCCTGGGAGAGCGGTCCCAAATTTATAATGTTACCTATAAAAAAAAACAAACAAAATTATATGATTTTACACAGTTTTTCTAAACCCAACTATGGTTACAGCTAAGGTTTCAGTTAGGGCTAAGGCTAGAGCTAGAATTAAGGCTAGAGCTAGGATTAAGGCTAGAGCTATGGGTAGGGTTAGAGGTATGGGTAGGGTTAGAGGTATGGGTAGGGTTAGAGGTATGGTTAGGGTTAGAGGTATGGGTAGGGTTAGAGGTATGGTTAGGGTTAGAGGTATGGGTAGGGTTAGAGGTATGGGTAGGGTTAGAGGTATGGGTAGGGTTAGAGGTATGGGTAGGGTTAGAGGTATGGGTAGGGTTAGAGGTATGGGTAGGGTTAGAGGTATGGTTAGGGTTAGAGGTATGGGTAGGGTTAGAGGTATGGGTAGGGTTAGAGGTATGGGTAGGGTTAGAGGTATGGGTAGGGTTAGAGCTATGGGTAGGGTTAGAGCTATGGGTAGGGTTAGAGGTATGGGTAGGGTTAGAGCTATGGGTAGGGTTAGAGCTATGGGTGGGGTTAGAGGTATGGGTAGGGTTAGAGGTATGGGTAGGGTTAGAGCTATGGGTAGGGTTAGAGGTATGTGTAGGGTTAGAGCTATGGGTAGGGTTAGAGCTATGGGTAGGGTTAGAGGTATGGGTAGGGTTAGAGCTATGGGTAGGGTTAGAGCTATGGGTAGGGTTAGAGCTATGGGTAGGGTTAGAGGTATGGGTAGGGTTAGAGGTATGGGTAGGGTTAGAGGTATGGGTAGGGTTAGAGGTATGGTTAGGGTTAGAGCTATGGGTAGGGTTAGAGGTATGGGTAGGGTTAGAGATATGGGTAGGGTTAGAGCTATGGGTAGGGTTAGAGGTATGGGTAGGGTTAGAGGTATGGGTAGGGTTAGAGCTATGGGTAGGGTTAGAGCTATGGGTAGGGTTAGAGGTATGGGTAGGGTTAGAGGTATGGGTAGGGTTAGAGGTATGGTTAAGGTTAGAGGTATGGGTAGGGTTAGAGCTATGGGTAGGGTTAGAGGTATGGGTAGGGTTAGAGCTATGGGTAGAGCAGAGGATAGGCTTAGAGCAGAGGATAGGGTTAGAGCTATGGTTAGAGCAGAGGATAGGGTTAGAGCTATGGTTAGAGCAGAGGATAGGGTTAGAGCTATGGTTAGAGCAGAGGATAGGGTTAGAGCTATGGTTAGAGCAGAGGATAGGGTTAGAGCTATGGTTAGAGCAGAGGATAGGGTTAGAGCTATGGTTAGAGCAGAGGATAGGGTTAGAGCAGAGGATAGGGTTAGAGCTATGGTTAGAGCAGAGGATAGGGTTAGAGCTATGGTTAGAGCAGAGGATAGGGTTAGAGCTATGGTTAGAGCAGAGGATAGGGTTAGAGCTATGGTTAGAGCAGAGGATAGGGTTAGAGCTATGGTTAGTGCAGAGGATAGGGTTAGAGCTATGGTTATGTCGCGGGCGGCGGGACGCTGCGCTCCCTCACGCTCGGGTCTGGCGCTGCTGCTGTTTCTCGGTGGCTCGAGCGGTGGGCCAGATCCGGGGACTCGAGCGGCGCCCCTCGCCCGTGAGTGAAAAGGGGGTAGCTGTTTGGGGATTTGAGTCCGTGACGTCACCCACGGTGTGTGGTGAAGGTGGGCACCACCGCTGCTGATGACGGGGATCCCGGTAGCATTGGTAGGGAGCAGCCGAGGTGTTGTTTTCCCCCTCCGTGGTAGGGTTGGTGGTCCCGGGGCCCGGTGGTGTGACGGAGAGGCAGGGTTGGTGAGGTGCAGGGTCGCAGGGACAGCGCAGCGCGGTGCCGGATGGCACTGATGTACTCACTCAGCAACAGAAAGTCACAAAGTCTCCGGTAAACCAAACGGCTGGATGGACGGGTCCCGCAGCCGGCTGCAGTGTCTCTCCCCGGACGGGTGATGGCGGCTGTCTTTCCCTGCACCTGTGTAGTGTTTTGGCTCCGATGGCTTCCCAACGGTAGCCCGCTCCCCGGCGTATAGGTGCCAGAGGAGCCCGTTCTGCCCGCAGGCGCTGGCCCTTGGGTCTCTAGCCTGTGGCGGTAGCTGTATATCCTCTGGTGCAGATGGTTGCCTTCTAACGGGTCTTTGGTTGTTAAGAAACCCCTGGGGTTCCGGTCACTGACGGATTTGACCTTTGTCGGCGGCTCCAAGCCTGGTCGGGGTCCGCAGGCCCTGCCTGTGTGTGCTGGCTTCACTTCGCTCACCGGTTCGGTACCGGCGGGCCAACGGTCCTACGGTTCCGCGTCAATTCACCTCTCCTGCAGACGGCCACCATTGTCTGCCAACCTTGCTGTCAGTGCCTGGGCCACAAACCCAGACACAGTCAGTTTACATCTTGTCACTTTCACTTCCTAACCCTATCTGACTTCCTTTTCCCGCCTCCAGGCCTGTGAACTCCTCAGTGGGCGGGGCCAACCGCCTGGCTCCGCCCCACCTGGTGTGGACATCAGCCCCTCGAGGGAGGCAACAAGGATTTTGTGTGACTGGTGTAGCTGTCTGGGGGTGTGGGGTGTGTTGGTGTCTTACCTGTGACGACCTGGCTAGTCCAGGGCGCCACAGTTAGAGCAGAGGATAGGGTTAGAGCCGAGGATAGGGTTAGAGCTATGGTTAGGGTTAGAGCTATGGTTAGTGCAGAGGATAGGGTTAGAGCAGAGGATAGAGTTAGATCTATGGTTAGAGCAGAGGATAGGGTTAGAGCCGAGGATAGGGTTAGAGCTATGGTTAGGGTTAGAGCAGAGGATAGGGTTAGAGCAGAGGATAGGGTTAGAGCTATGGTTAGGGTTAGAGCAGAGGATAGGGTTAGAGCAGAGGATAGGGTTAGAGCCGAGGATAGGGTTAGAGCTATAGTTAGGGTTAGAGCTATGGTTAGGGTTAGAGCAAAGGATAGGGTTAGAGCAGAGGATAGGGTTAGAGCAGAGGATAGGGTTAGAGCAGAGGATAGGGTTAGAGCTATGGTTAGGGTTAGAGCAGAGGATAGGGTTAGAGCAGAGGATAGGGTTAGAGCAGAGGATAGGGTTAGAGCTATGGTTAGGGTTAGAGCAGAGGATAGGGTTAGAGCCGAGGATAGGGTTAGAGCTATGGTTAGGGTTAGAGCAGAGGATAGGGTTAGAGCAGAGGATAGGGTTAGAGCAGAGGATAGGGTTAGAGCTATGGTTAGGGTTAGAGCAGAGGATAGGGTTAGAGCAGAGGATAGGGTTAGAGCCGAGGATAGGGTTAGAGCTATAGTTAGGGTTAGAGCTATGGTTAGGGTTAGAGCAAAGGATAGGGTTAGAGCAGAGGATAGGGTTAGAGCAGAGGATAGGGTTAGAGCAGAGGATAGGGTTAGAGCTATGGTTAGGGTTAGAGCAGAGGATAGGGTTAGAGCAGAGGATAGGGTTAGAGCAGAGGATAGGGTTAGAGCTATGGTTAGGGTTAGAGCAGAGGATAGGGTTAGAGCAGAGGATAGGGTTAGAGCAGAGGATAGGGTTAGAGCTATGGTTAGGGTTAGAGCAGAGGATAGGGTTAGAGCAGAGGATAGGGTTAGAGCAGAGGATAGGGTTAGAGCAGAGGATAGGGTTAGAGCAGAGGATAAGGTTAGAGCAGAGGATAGGGTTAGAGCAGAGGATAGGGTTAGAGCAGAGGATAGGGTTAGAGCAGAGGATAGGGTTAGAGCAGAAGATAGGGTTAGAGCTATGGTTGGGGTTAGAGCTCAGATTACAACTATTGATACAGGTAATAGTTCCATATAAATGCTTGTCAGCTTTCCCTGCGCACCGGTGTGTATTATATTGGATCGGACCTATCCTCTGCTGCGCACGTTGCTGGTGGTGACGCAGTGGTATAGATACTTATACACATCACATAATGTGTTTTGCTGTTTACATTTTTTGCATGAAATGTAAACGTTTCCCATATGAGATGCAAGTTGCTCCCTATTCCTCCTCGGTGCACAGCGGGGGGTTGTGACCCTGCTGATACTTACCTGTCACATGATGTTCCTCTGCTCCTCGTCTCGGTGCCGGCGGCCGGAGGGAAAATGGGGAAAAATGTTAAAAGGATTCTGGAACTGATTGTAAAGAGACCTTCGGAAATGTAAAAAATACTCCATTGATGTCCCAGCTGAGCTAGTGCAAGTGTAAAAGTGTCAGTCATGGGGGAAGACGTCAGAGGCTTCTTTTGGCCCTACTGAATGGCTGACCCTACTGGCCCTAACAAACAGGTCAGCATTCATCAGAGAAACGTAAACCGAAATATTGGATCCACCTTCATAATAACATGTTGGAGCTGTGCAGCTTCACCTCCCTCCTCCCTCTCTCTTCAACATTTATTAGCACCAATGCCAAGGAGCAAAAGGTGGCTCCAATAGACCCCCGGGACCATACACCGGGGCCAAGACCATGTGTTTTCTATAGTAATATGGCCACACTGATGATCAGTCATATCTATCCATTATCTGTCATTTTAATGTGATTTTCGAAGGTACGGATGATTGAAATTCAGCGTAAATGGGGGAATTCAGGCTACAGACTTATTTTCCAGTCTCTTGTTTACCTCCTTATTGGCACCAGGTATGGAGATCTAGTCACAGGGTCACCCAGGCTTTATAGAAATGCACAGTCCCTCCTGACTCCACCCCCGCTTATCTCTCTGTGGCTCCTCCTCCTTATATTATAACTAAATTTAAAGTGCCGCTTAAAAGAGAAAATGCAGAGAAATCAAACCATAAGGTTCTTAGCAAGTATAAAACACCAAGATCACTAACACTTAGAGGCTGCACATCCTCCACGGACCCTTACAGGACGCAAAAGAAGACCACAAGGAAGGGCCAGTATAATGCTATGTTCTCATAGAAGGAGAAATTTCAAGTTATTCCCATAACCCCACAGCAGTGATAAACATACATGTCACAGGGTCACCCAGGCTTCATAAGAATGCACAGTCCCTGCTGTCTCCGCCCCTGCTTTTCTCTTTATGGCTCCTCGTGGGTGGGACTAAATTGAATGTGCTGCTTAAAAGAGCAAATGTAGAGAAATCAAACCTTACGGTTCTTCTTAGCAGGTGCTTTAAAACACCAAGGATCACTAACACTTAGAGGCTGCATATCCTCCATGCTAGATAAGTATGAATGGACCCTTACAGGATGCATAAGAAGGAAGGGCCAGTATAACTCAATGTTCACATAGGAGGATACATTTCAAGCCATTCCCCATAAGCCCACAGCAGTAATAAAAATACATGTCACAGGGTTACCCAGGCTTCATAAGAACGCACAGTCCCTGCTGTCTACGCCTCCTATTTTCTCTTTATGGCTCCTCGTGGGCGGGACTAAATTTAATGTGCTGCTTAAAAGAGAAAATGTAGTGAAATCAGACCATAACCCCACAGCAGTGATAAAAATATATGTCACAGGATCACCCAGGCTTCATAAGAACACACAGTCCCTGCTGTCTACGCCTCCTATTTTCTCTTTATGGCTCCTCGTGGGCGGGACTAAATTTAATGTGCTGCTTAAAAGAGAAAATGTAGTGAAATCAGACCATAACCCCACAGCAGTGATAAAAATATATGTCACAGGATCACCCAGGCTTCATAAGAACACACAGTCCCTGCTGTCTACGCCGCCTATTTTCTCTTTATGGCTCCTCGTGGGCGGGACTAAATTTAATATGCTGCTTAAAAGAGAAAACTTAGAGAAATCAGACCATAACCCCACAGCAGTGATAAAAATATATGTCACAGGGTTACCCAGGCTTCATAAGAACACACAGTCCCTGCTGTCTACGCCGCCTATTTTCTCTTTATGGCTCCTCGTGGGCGGGACTAAATTTAATATGCTGCTTAAAAGAGAAAACTTAGAGAAATCAGACCCTACGGTTCTTCTTAGCAGGTGCTATAAAACACTGAGGATCACTAACACTTAGAGGCTGCACATCCTCTATGGTAGATAAGTATGAACGGACCCTTACAGGACGCATAAGAAGCAAGGGCCAGTATAACTCAATGTTTACATAGACTGAGAAATTTCAAGTCATTCCCATAACCCCACAGCAGTGATAGAAATATATGTCACAGGGTCACTCAGGCTTCATAAGAACGCACAGTCCCTGCTGTCTCCGCCCCTGCTTTTCTCTTTATGGCTCCTCGTGGGCGGGACTTAATTTAAAGTGGTATTTCATAGAGAAAAAATCTAAAGAAATCCCACCCTCTATAAAAAATCAAGTATGGTTAACCCTTAGCTATGAATGTGTCCCTTACAGCATGTATATGAGGGACACATAGGGAGAAGAGGAGGCCTGGAGTGACCCCTGAGGCCCCCACTGATTCTATACAACGTCTGACCATTTACCATGAGAAAGTCCTGAGCTGAGTGTCTCCCGTGTGGACATTTCATCATCTCGGGAGACGTCTTAATTATCGGCGCTCTCGTTTCTCTCACGTTATATAAATAGATCGTCTTCCTGAGACTCTTCAGCCGCCGGTGACAGCTCCTGATGGATGCACTCTATAGAATTACATAGGAAGTGTGGTACCGTGTTCTCAGGACGAGGACGGGGGCGACCTGCTGAATTTATGGGGAAGGGGGTCATCAATCAAACTTAACATTACAGAAAATGTCCCCCCAAATTGGTCACCTCATGTTTTTGGTAAAATCCCGGTGACAACCTGCGGGAACGTCCCGGCTCTCGCGGAATCCCAACGAGAAACTCCGACAATTTTGACTTTTTGTCCTTTCCTTTCGGTTTGTGACCTGCAGAAGTATTCACTCCCCTGAGGAAACGGTCCTGCGTGCGGCGGCGGACTCACAAGTTCATCTTTCTCTGAAATGTTGCATTTTTTTTGCTTACGTTTGTATTTTTAGTCCCAATGACGAGAATTTGAACATTTTAGGGTTTTTTTACTTTTTTTGAGGGGGGGGATTTCTTAAAGTTTCCATTATGACTCAAATATTGCTAGTTCCCTAACATTGCGGGAACATAACATAATGGCAGTCTTTTCTTATTGAGCGTTTGCCGATTTTCTTGGGAGTTTTCTTATTTGATTGAGCATTCGTGTGCCCAAATTCCTCACAGGTTCCTCTTGTCTTGATGGGGGTCAGTGCCTCAATTCCAGATTTTAAGAATTGATACATTATAATTCTGGTCATCGGTAGCCACCACTAGAGGGAGCTCACTCCATATGTATATATACAGTGAGCTCCCCCTAGTGGTGGCTTCTGGTCACACTCCTGGTTCTTCTATGGTAGGAAACAATCTGCATTACCTCCGTCCCCATCTTTACTGTGATACAACCAAGGGGGAACTTCAGAATATCACAAATTGTGACCCACAAGAGACATGAACACCAAATGCAGAGGTGTAACTAGAATGTAACAGGCCCCAGTACGAAATTTGGACCTGGGTCACCCCCCCCCCCCGCACATTGGTCAGATGTATGGGCACCTGTAGCATCCCAAATCCTATAAGACATGTGAATTGCCCCACCTCCCCATCATTATGTAGTGATGTCCCCCATCCTGGTGTACATGGTATATATACTGCTCAGAAAAATAAAGGGAACATTTAAACAAGGATTTTGTATTTTGGTGTTCCCTTTATTTTTTTGAGGAGTATATATTGTCTCCATCCTGGTATATATGTCTCGTATCCTGGTATACATGGCATATATATTGTCACCATACTGGTACATATGTCTCCTATCCTGGTATATATCCCCCATTGTGAACCCTTCCTAGTATATATGTCCTCATCCTGGTCCCATCCTGGTAAAAATTTCGCTCATCTTGGGCCCATTGTGGTTTACATGGTCCCCATCCTGGTATACATGTCCCCCCCCTATTGGTATATATGTCCCCCATCCTGATATATATGGTCCTCATCCTGGTATATATGATCTCCATCCTGGTATATATGTCCCCATCCTGGTATATATGGTCCTCATCCTGGTATATATGGTCCTTCTAATGGTATATATGATGCTCATCCTGGTATATATGTCCCCATCCTGTTATATATGGTCCTCATCCTGGTATATATGGTCCTTCTAATGGTATATATGATGTGCATCCTGGTAAATATGTCCTCATCCTCGTATATATGGTCCTCCTCCTGATATATATGGTCCCAATCCTGGTATATATGATCCTCATCCTGATATATAGGGTCCTCATCCTGGTATATATGGTCCTCATCCTGGTGTATATGTCCCCATCCTGTTATATTTGTCCTCATCCTGGTATGCATGGTTCCCATCATAGTATATATGGTCCTCCTCCTGGTATATGTGGTCCACATCCTGGTATATGTGCCCCCATCCTGGTTTGCATGGTCCCCAGCCTGGTAAACATGGTATACAGATCCTCCTCCCGATGTACATGGTCCTCATCCTGGTATACATGGTCCCATCCTGGTATACATGGTCCCTATCCTGGTATACATGGTCCCTATCCTGGTATACATGGTCCTCATCCTGGTATACATGGTCCTCATCCTGGTATACATGGTCCCATCCTGGTATACATGGTCCCTATCCTGGTATACATGGTCCCTATCCTGGTATACATGGTCCTCATCCTGGTATACATGGTCCTCATCCTGGTATACATGGTCCTCATCCTGGTATACATGGTCCTCATCCTGGTATACATGGTCCCTATCCTGGTATACATGGTCCCTATCCTGGTATACATGGTCCCTATCCTGGTATACATGGTCCCTATCCTGGTATACATGGTCCCCATCCTAGTATGTATGTCTCCATCCTGGTATATATGTCCTCATCCTGGTATGCATTGTATATATGGTCCTCCTCCTGGTATACATGGTCCTCCTCCTGGTATATATGGTCCTCATCCTGGTATATATGTTACCATTCAATCTCTAACTCTATAATTTAGAAACTCCTTCTACTCACGTCCCTCCACTCCCACGTCTCGCGGCGTCCTCTGTAGCCAGAGCGCAGTGGCCGGCAGCTGACATTGGAGTGCGCACTATGGCACATAATGGCACTGTCATGCGCCGCCCCCAGTCACGGTACAGACGTTAGCTTCCAGACACTTGTTGGCGACCTGCGTGTATCACAGTACAGGGACCCGGTGGGTTTCTGTACTAGGATGCATTTCTCTGCGACCACGATCATTACACCCCTGACCAAGGGAATATATTGAATTCCTTGGGTGTATGCTTATTGAATTAGGCATCTATTGATTTCATTGAATCCTCATCAGTTTTATTAGATACCCATCTGGGACACACACATAGGGCGGCCTCTTCATGTGGCTCATTCCCCAATTAATTGCTGATTTTCAGATTTGATCAATAATATAATCTTGGCAGCTTGTAGCCACCACTAGGGGGAGCTCACTACATCTATTCGTATACAGTTGTATACAGTGAGCCCCCTCTAGTGGTGACTTAAAGTAACACAGTTGAATCCTTGTTTTTCTCCTTTACTGTTATAAGGGGCACTTAAAAATGTCACTTTTTTATTCATATTGTGACCATTAGGTGCAAAATAATCACTAGCGGAGAAGGTTTCAGCGGCGTCTTATTATGGGCTGGATTTGGGAATCAACCCGAATTAGCCTCAGGGCGACTGTAATAAATTCATTAGCGATTATGGGGTCACGTGTGCAGATAGCGGGGTGAGCAGGTCGCGGAGCTGCAGGGTTCCCAGCGCCGGCATGTGGCGGCACGGCCTCTATTTTCTCACGGATTGGCTGCCACCTCCGAGATGATGGATGTGAGGCCCCGTCCCTATAGATTATAAGCTGTAAGTGCCGCTTTCCTGCAGTTATTTATAGCGGACCTTTAGCTCACGGTAATAAGATGATGAGGATGATGATGAATTGTGCACGACGTCCCGACCTCACCCACTGCAGGAGCCAGCCAAGCCAGCATCACACGGCTTATTGTAATACCTACTCTGTCCACATGGTGGCGCTGCAGGGAAACGCAACACCTACAGGCTCCTTCTCTGATCACAGCTGATCCCTGGAGATCCAGGAGCAGGAAACACTCAAGTGTCCAATGGGCGGGGCATGACACTTGAATTTTTTACTTCCTGTGTTATGCTCCGCCCCTTCATGCCCTGAAATGAGGGTATCATCCCTTTAAATACTCTCTGTCCTCTGTCCTCTACGCTGGGTGCTCATTAGTGACCCAGCTTGCGGAAGTTAATTTCTGCTAGCCTGCTGGTTACTTTTTGGATCACATGTTGCGGTAGACCTATCACAGCTTATCCCCGCCTTTTTAAGATGGAGGAATCTGTCTTCCTATGCCGACTATAGCTTTTGCTAAACTAGTCCATGTGCTGATGTGTTCCTGTTGCTGGTGATTTATTGTGAGCTGTAGAAATCCTGGTTATTTCCTCCCTGCTCTTTATTTCCTCCTGATCACGTATCGTCCTATATCTCCATGTGCGTTAGCTGCGTTATTGAGTTTTGGCTTCCCCGTTTGTCCATATCTGTGGGTTCACCACTCCTATTCCTGCCCCCGTGAGGTGGGGGAGTGGGAGTATTAGATCAGGGCTGGCCAGGAGTAGGGCAGGGGAGGCGGCCCAGACATCCTCACCATTAGAAGTATCTCTGGGAGTAGGACAGTTAGGGCCCCCTACCCTGAGGGCCTGTTTAGGAGCCCCGGTCCCCTGTTATCCCCTCACAACCAATGACATTCCCATCTCCACGATCCTATCCCAATATGTAGCAGGTATAACAATAAGTAAATTAGCAAATGCCTCTAATTAGAAATGTAGTATAGTTCTCCTGATATCGCCATGTCTCTTACCTCATGTGCAGGGCATTGCAGGACCTCAGATATCCTTTGTTACGACCATGCATATAGTGATAGACAGTTAGTTGCTATTGCTTCTAACCATGGATACCTAAGGTCGTGCAATGCCCTGCACATGAGGTAAGTGACATAGCTAATCAGGAGAACTCTACTACATTTCTAATCTAATATTATTATTACACCTATACATATTGGGACCGGATCTTGGAGATGGGAATACCCCTTTAAGCTCTGCCCAAAAATCTTACATTTGCATACCTTTATGTCTGCCAAGCAGCATTGCTGGGTCTCATGAATGAGAACAGAGCCCCCAAAAGAATGTTTCACCCGACTGACGTGCGGTGGAAACCCCCTTTATTTCAGGTAGTGATGTCACCGGACCGCAGCAGATTCACTTTCTCTTGTGGAGAATTTCCCCCGATCCCATTGTCTCCATTTCCTCCGGAGCTGACAGCGGATCCCATAAGGCCGCGGCCGCTCATTAGGCCCCGGGACAGACCATTCCTGGGATTTCAGGGGGTTCACAACGTGCGGCCGAAAGCGGCAAATTACAAACCGGAGATGAATCCGCTGCATGGAATGTGTTATATGTACTGACCCGAGGATCGAGGCAAAATAACACTGCGGGAACGGGCGAGGGACCGGGACTATCTGCAGTCCCATGTAACAGCCGAGTGCAGCTCTGGAGTATAATGCAGGATCAGTAATGTATGTACACAGTGACTGCACTAGCAGAATAATGAGTGCAGCTCTGGAGTATAATACAGGATCAGTAATGTAATGTATGTACACAGTGACTGCACCAGCAGAATAATGAGTGCAGCTCTGGAGTATAAAACAGGATCAGTAATGTAATGTATGTACACAGTGACTGCACCAGCAGAATAGTGAGCGCAGCTCTGGAGTATAATACAGGAGGTAACTCAGGATCAGTAATGTAGTGTATGTACACAGTGACTGCACCAGCAGAATAATGAGTGCAGCTCTGGAGTATAATACAGGAGGTAACTCAGGATCAGTAATGTAATGTATGTACACAGTGACTGCACCAGCAGAATAGTGAGTGCAGCTCTGGAGTATAATACAGGAGGTAACTCAGGATCAGTAATGTAATGTATGTACACAGTGACTGCACCAGCAGAATAGTGAGTGCAGCTCTGGAGTATAATACAGGAGGTAACTCAGGATCAGTAATGTGATATATGTACACAGTGACTGCACCAGCAGAATAGTGAGTGCAGCTCTGGAGTATAATACAGGATGTAACTCAGGATCAGTAATGTAATGTATGTACACAGTGACTGCACCAGCAGAATAGTGAGTGCAGCTCTGGAGTATAATACAGGAAGTAACTCAGGATCAGTAATGTAATGTATGTACACAGTGACTGCACCAGCAGAATAGTGAGTGCAGCTCTGGAGTATAATACAAAAGGTAACTCAGGATCAGTAATGTAATGTATGTACACAGTGACTGCACCAGCAGAATAGTGAGTGCAGCTCTGGAGTATAATACAGGAGGTAACTCAGGATCAGTAATGTAATGTAGAAAGCACAATAATAAATTCTCCATATATAAGGTATGAAGAAAAGGATAAGTTTGTTGTCAGACTTCTCAGGTGACATATTAGGTCTTTACCCCGCGAGTTCAGCTCTGGTCTGGAGGAGAGTCTCCGGCGTCACACGCTGGCCTCTATACTGGCCTCTATACTGGCCTCCTCTGTCCTCGCCGCTCCCATTACATTATTTCTGTCACTTGTTTAATATTTTGATGTTCATTTTCCTGTGAAGATTTATGTTGTGAACAGGAAGAGCCGTCTCCACTCCCCTCTATCCCCAGAGCCAAAACGCTGCTCTCAGATTTCTACATTTACCCTTCACCCTCCTGAGCAAAATAGTGAAGAACTGACCGAAGGTGGAGCGGGCGTGAGACCACCAGAAACAACGAGACCATCACTAGAGGGGCAACTGATGATCAGCTCATGTGTGGGAACAAGAAAGGTCCATAAGACTAAGGTTACTGAGGTCACTGTGTATATACAGTACTGATCCTGAGTTACCTCCTGTATTATCCTCCAGAGCTGCACTCACTATTCTGCTGGTGCAGTCACTGTGTACATACATTACATTACTGATCCTGAGTTACCTCCTGTATTATACTCCAGAGCTGCACTCACTATTCTGCTGGTGCAGTCACTGTGTACATACATTACATTACTGATCCTGAGTTACCCCCTGTATTATACTCCAGAGCTGCACTCACTATTCTGCTGGTGGAGTCACTGTGTATATACATTACTGATCCTGAGTTACCTCCTGTACTATACTCCAGAGCTGCACTCACTATTCTGCTGGTGGAGTCACTGTGTACATACATTACATTACTGATCCTGTATTATACTTCCAGAGCTGCACTCACTATTCTGCTGGTGGAGTCACTGTGTATATACATTACTGATCCTGAGTTACCTCCTGTATTATACTCCAGAGCTGCACTCACTATTCTGCTGGTGCAGTCAATGTGTACATACATTACATTACTGATCCTGAGTTACCCCCTGTATTATACCCCAGAGCTGCCCTCACTATTCTGCTGGTGCAGTCACTGTGTATATACATTACATTACTGATCCTGAGTTACCCCCTGTATTATACCCCAGAGCTGCCCTCACTATTCTGCTGGTGCAGTCACTGTGTACATACATTACATTACTGATCCTGAGTTACCTCCTGTATTATACTCCAGAGCTGCCCTCACTATTCTGCTGGTGCAGTCACTGTGTACATACATTACATTACTGATCCTGAGTTACCCCCTGTATTATACCCCAGAGCTGCCCTCACTATTCTGCTGGTGCAGTCACTGTGTACATACATTACATTACTGATCCTGAGTTACCTCCTGTATTATACCCCAGAGCTGCCCTCACTATTCTGCTGGTGCAGTCACTGTGTATATACATTACATTACTGATCCTGAGTTACCCCCTGTATTATACCCCAGAGCTGCCCTCACTATTCTGCTGGTGCAGTCACTGTGTACATACATTACATTACTGATCCTGAGTTACCTCCTGTATTATACCCCAGAGCTGCCCTCACTATTCTGCTGGTGCAGTCACTGTGTACATACATTACATTACTGATCCTGAGTTACCCCCTGTATTATACCCCAGAGCTGCCCTCACTATTCTGCTGGTGCAGTCACTGTGTACATACATTACATTACTGATCCTGAGTTACCTCCTGTATTATACCCCAGAGCTGCCCTCACTATTCTGCTGGTGCAGTCACTGTGTATATACATTACATTACTGATCCTGAGTTACCCCCTGTATTATACCCCAGAGCTGCCCTCACTATTCTGCTGGTGCAGTCACTGTGTATATACATTACATTACTGATCCTGAGTTACCTCCTGTATTATACTCCAGAGCTGCACTCACTATTCTGCTGGTGCAGTCACTGTGTACATACATTATATTACTGATCCTGAGTTATCTCCTGTATTATACTCCAGAACTGCACTCACTATTCTGCTGGTGCAGTCACTGTGTACATACATTACATTACTGATCCTGAGTTACCTCCTGTATTATACTCCAGAGCTGCACTCACTCTTCTGCTGGTGGGTTGTTGTTTTTTTTCTCTCTTTGAGTATATCTGGCCCGGTATATATACATGAGCTCACTTTGTGTCTTTTTCCTCAGCTGACGACGCCTAGTTTTCCAGTGGTGGTGAAGATGGGGCACGCTCACGCCGGAATGGGCAAGGTAAGAGAAGTGTCAGTGCTGTTTACATGCGGATGGGTGAGATTATACAGAATTCTCTCCGGTCTCCGTGCTGTGCACTGGGCCCCATATATATATATATATATATATATATATATACGGTATATACGTACGCAGTGAGCCCGGTGCTTGCGGTACAAGTCTTTGTGCCCTGCTGGATCTGCCTGTGCATTTTTCGGTGGCGCCTTTTTGTCAATTTTTTTTTTTCAACCAAAATTAAGGAGTAGTTGAGATAAATTCCCACCGGAGGTGACATGCGTTTGCATGTGATGGTCCCTATAGACATAGGAATCATCTGTCCTCGGGGGGGGTTATATGGAGAATGTGGTCCTTTAGACACAATATCAGGACTAGTGGAGCCACCACACGCATTTCGGGTACCGCCGAGCCTCACAATTTGAGATTTTGGCAACAAGCTACATCAATGTGACTTTTTCAATCTGCCCACCCATAAGTCCACACCTGGTAATAACCTCTGTACCATGTGAGAGGCATCTGTCTGAGTTGGGGCTGCAAAACGCGTTAGGTCAATGCATTTTCAAGACTTAATGTAAAGTTTTGTAATCACTTCTTATAGTTGCAGGAGTAATCGAGAGCGGTTTCGGAGATACAATGTCTTCAAATGATGAAGTTCTTCACGCGTTTCAGGCACTGAGGATGTTTATATCTTATTGGTTGCTTAGAAGCTTCAAAACCCATCACCTCAAACCCATCAACCCAAAACCTGTAAGGACCTGAGCCTGTGAGGTCCTCATGCTCTTTTCAGTTACTCATCCTCTTCCCTGGGGGAACAATTCCAATAATATTATAAAATATCTAATTAGGAGGCATCTAGGTTGGGTTGTACAATATGATGAGAAAAAGCTTATAAAGGAACTTCCAAAAGTAATGCTACTTCTTGGAGACTCATATTCTGAGGGGGTCACGAAGAGGGACCTAATGTCCGATTACCCAACCTCTCAGGCCACCATGACAGAAGGCTTTTTGATTTGAGTCGCTCACGATTTTGTCACCTTTCTTCGTCTTGAGGCTCCATCTTCTCCATGGAGGTTGCAGGCTATTGGGGCCACCTTGAATCCCAGCGTTAGATTCTAAAAAACACTTGGTGGTGGCCATCATAGTGACCTATGAAGATGTCTGCCAAACCGCAAGAGGTTACGGAAGAATGGACCTGGTGTAAGAACCATAGTTGAGAGTTTTGCCTACTCCACCAGGAGGTGTCCAGCACTGGTTCTAACTCCTATAGTTTCATGTAGTCTGATCACTGACCAATATCTAGTGGGTTCTTGGTAAGTGTCAAATCATCCAGATTGATAGCCCATGACTGTGGCTTCCAACCTGTGGCTTGTCAGATAATGAAAAATGCAATTTCCACCGTGCTTTGACCAGGAGTAATTGTATCGTAAAATCTGAGCAGCAACGAGTTGGAGATATCTACTCCATAGCCTTCTCCTGAGCTCTGTCTGCATGAAGATGGTCTATGGGCCAGGGAGGCACCTTCATGAGAGCCCTCTCCTTACCCTAGTTGGTCAGTATGGTCTATTGACAGAGACGGAATATGATTTCTAGGCTTATATCAGAGGCTCCTTAATGGGTTCCCAGCCTAGTAGAACACCTTCATGTAGAAGACCTCTATCTCATAGCTGTCTGTTAGACGCTGCCTACCTCAAAATAGTCTTTCGAGGCAAGAATGCAACTCTATGGCCGCCCTCCAAGTGCCAAGATTGGGTATGATAGCCCCGGGAAAGATCAGGTGGGGCACTATTGCTTAGTGGGTCCAAATGCTACCACTAGCCCTCCTGTATTAGAATGTCTTGAAGATGCTTTCAAATAGAAGACCACTTGTCCATAGCCTTCTACTGAGATTTTTCTGCAAGATCATTTTTAGGTAAAGAAGGTGCCCTGATTGGCCAGAATGGTCTAACGGCAGACAGAAGGTGTGATTTTAAGGCTTATATCATGGGCTGTTTAATTGTAGATGATCTTGAACGCAATGTTATGTTGAAGGCCACAACCCTATAGCTTTATGTTAGACCTTTCCTGTCTCAAAATTGTTTTTTGGGTCTAGACGGTAACTCCTTAGGTGCCCTTTCGAAGCCCTGTTTGGCCATGGTAACCTAAAGAGAGATCACGTGATGTACTATCTCTACAAAGTGCGATTTCAATTGTCATATCAATGACTATTTAGTGGGTTCATGTGATAATGACTCGCCTTTAGTAGGACACCTTGAAGATTCTGTTATGTAGAAAATGACTTTCTCAGGACATTCTTCTAGACCATTCATGTTTCAAAATATTCTGGTGGCCCTTTTGGTGCCTTAACTAGCCAAGATGGTGCAGTGACAGATCGAGAGGGACACTATTCCATGGGGCTTTACAAGTGAAAGAGGGTATACGTACAACAATCATTAACAATACAAAACAGACTGGTATAGGTGGAGAGAGGACCCTGCCCGCGAGGGCTCACAGTCTACAGGGAATGGGTGATGGTACAATAGGTGAGGACAGAGCTGGTTGCGCAGTGGTCTACTGGACTGAGAGTTATTGTAGGTTGAAGGCTTGTTGGAAGAGATGGGTCTTGAGGTTCCTCTTGAAGCTTTCCATGGTAGGGGAGAGTCTGATGTGCTGAGGTAGAGCATTCCAGAGTATAGAGGAGGCACGGGAGAAATCTTGTACGCGATTGTGGGAAGAGGAGATAAGAGAGGAGGAGATCTTGTGAGGATCTGAGGTTGCGTGCAGGTAGGTATCGGGAGACTAGGTCACAGATGTAGGGAGGAGACAGGTTGTGGATGGCTTTGTAGGTCATGGTTAATATTTTGAACTGGAGTCGTTGGGCAATGGTGAGCTAATGAAGGGATTGGCAGAGTGGCGAGGCAGGGGAATAGCAAGGGGAGAGGTGGATTAGGCGGGCCGCAGAGTTTAGGATTGATTGGAGGGGTGCAAGAGTGTTGGAAAGGAGGTCAGAGAGCAGGAGGTTGCAGTAGTCGAGGCGGGAGATGATGAGGGCATGTACTAATGTTTTTGCTGATTCTTGGTTAAGGAAAGCACGGATCCGGGAGATATTTTTGAGTTGCAGTCGGCATGAGGTGAAGAGGGCTTGGATGTGTGGCTTGAAGGATAGAGCAGAGTCGAGGGTTACTCCAAGGCAACGAGCTTGTGAGACTGGGGAGAGTGAGCAACCATCAAGTTTGATGGAAAGGCTTGTTGGAGGAGGTGAGTGAGGAGGGGGAAAGACAATGAACTCTGTTTTGTCCATGTTAAGCTTTAGGAATCACGATAGAGTTTAATCCTCATATTGGGAGGACTTTAGTGGGTCTGTAGGCTACCAGATGTCTTCAAGTAGATCACTAGTACATAGCAGTCTGCTTAAAGATAGTATTTTTGGGCCTTCTCTGGTCAAGGAGCACAGTGACAGATTTGGTGGGCTGATATTTCAATACTTTGATTTTGACCCTCGTATCAGGAACTGTTTAGTGGGTCTCAAAGATGTCCTCTGGTAGAGGACCACAACCCTGTAGCTATATCCTTCTTCTGAGCATTTTCTTATTCAAGATAGTCTTTTGAGGAAGGTTTGAACTTCTATGATGCCTTCATTGGCAGGAGACCCAGTGACAGACCGGGGGTTCTTTCTTTCCATACAGCCCGATATTGATCCTCATATCCACTAGCTTGGCTCTATAAGAACGTCTCAAAAAGTCCTTTAGTCATGGCCTTCATTTTGGTATTTCCTTATTCAAGGTGGTCTTTTAGGGAAAGACCGGCACCTCTATGGGTGTCTTCTCGGCGCATCAGTTGCACAAAATGATTGAGTGACAGACGTGGCTATTGTTCAGTTTCCATATAGAGTGCCCCTCGGATTAGGAGGTGCTTAGTGAGACCTACGTCTTGTAGAGGCCCTCATACAAGGAGGCCTAGTGACAGATGCCCCTTAAAATTCACCACGGCGCTCGTGGATCACACCATCCCCTGGGGATTTCAGGCAGAATACAGTAAGTTTCTTGAATACCAAGTGTTAGATTTATGAGGAGCATAAATGAACGCAGGACAGACGCGGTAATTCCGATGGTCCCATTGGGACGGTCTCTTCTGCTAATACTGCTCTATGGAAAACATTTCCGTCTACCACTGAGAGAACACAGTGTCTCCATCCACTGAAGCTGCAGATTAAATTATCCTGGCTCGGAGAACAAGAGAACATTTCTGGTTGGGGATTAGTACATTTTGCCCCTGTGAGATGATTATTAATGACGTATCTCCTTAATTCGAGCGTTCCGCTAACACCTTCACCAAGGTATCTCGAATTACCCAACCTGAGACTGGACATAGTCATCAGTGACTACGGCGCCAATGCTTCTAGACTTTCCGTTCTACGGTTCATCCGTAGAGTCAAACACCCAAGAAATATTGTGATGTGGCTCGGTACAGGACGGATCATTCCGAAATGTCTCTGCCTGGATGTGGGAATTGTTCTTCTCACTCCGAAAATCGTAGGAAGGATTGACATCATGGAACAGGGAAGTGAGGAGATAGGTGGGTCTGCTGTGTAGGAGCATAAATCACTGCCATCAATACAATTCTGACCGGTTAGTTATCGTTCTAGACTATCAAGTGCAAAAGTATAAAATCTACATGGGATGGGGATAGATAGATTAGATAGATCGATCTGGTGACCTTCTACCCCAAAGTCTGTTTCCTTCTCTGTTGACCCATAGCTTGGCTTGGCCTTGTCTAAATCCTGAAGGTCTGTTACTTCTACATTTGCTTCTATTCCCTTGATTTGTGGTTACAGGTGTTCTCACTTGTTTATTGTCTTTGTCCAGTCACTTTCCGGGTGGGGACATTAATACTGCCCTATTCCAGACATTCTCTGCAGGCTATATTCATTTCTGTTTGGATGGCTACTGAGGAGATCTTGCCTTGCTGCTAGTAATTCTGCCTGTTTCACTGAGACCGGATTAGTATTTACTCTGTGTGTTCTCATTTTTCTCGCCTACACCTTCCTTCTGTTTTCTATTAGGATGGTTATCGGTTTCACTTGCTTACATTTATTATTTCTCCTTTGTCTACTTGTGTTCGTCTTTTGTTTCTACTCACTTTTTGTTTTTTTGTCTACCACTGAACTCTTTCCTTATCCTGGTTAATTGTGTGTAGCTACCTCCCCACTCGTTTCTTAGGAGGAACAAGAAACGGTTTGACGGCCTTTTAGGGTCTGAACCGTGGTTATCTAGTCATGTGGCTAGGGACTAATAGTCTGTTGAGGACACAGTAGGTCGTGAGGGAGGCTAAAGTGGTTTTGACTTCTTTTCTCCCTTTACCTGTGTGTCAGTTTATAGGTGCATAACAATATGCAGGAATTTGGTTAACCACAGGAATTTCAGACACATACATGCACTCAGGTATCTTACAGCAGGGATACAGTTAACCACTGGAGTACCAGATAAGTACACAAAATCAGTTATCTTGCCAAAAGGATACGGTTAACCACAGGAATAGCAGATACATTTGTGAAATCAGTAATCTTGCAGCAAAGATACGGTTAACCACAGGAATAGCAGATACATTTGTGAAATCAGTTATCTTGCAACAAGTATACGGTTAACCACAGGAATAGCAGATACATTTGTGAAATCAGTTATCTTGCAGCAAGGATACGGTTAACCACAGGAATAGCAGATACATTTGTGAAATCAGTTATCTTGCAGCAAGGATACGGTTAACCACAGGAATAGCAGATATATTTGTGAAATCAGTTATCTTGCAGCAAAGATACGGTTAACCACAGGAATAGCAGATACATTTGTGAAATCAGTTATCTTGCAGCAAGGATACGGTTAACCACAGGAATAGCAGATATATTTGTGAAATCAGTTATCTTACAGCAAAGAAACGGTTAACCACAGGAATAGCAGATAAATACATGAAATCTAGTATGTTGCAGCAATGATACAGTTAACCACAGGAGCAGGACTGTTGCAAACAGTGATAAATAAATTAAACAGGTATCTTAATAGTAGAAATCAGTTTGTAACTGGTAGCTTGACTCAGCAGAGTAACAGGATTCACTAGATTCAGACAGTAAATAGTAGTTGGATGCTGAAAAGCAGGTAGGAATTGGATGATTGGAATGAATTAAGCCTCGCTCTTCTGACCCAGATCTCAGACAAGAAATATTGATCAATAGAAAAAAAATACTTGGCCCTCACATATCCTAAGTGTGTAACCACGTTTCCGTCTATTGATATGGATACTGAGTATTCCTGTCATGAGGACCCTGTATATTGAATGGCTGAATATAGCACCGGTTAATCGGTACACAACAGCTGGGATTTTTTCTATTGATCGGTGGGGTTAGAAGCCTTATCCGTATGTACCACTTTTGCATTTTATTTTCACGATATCCTCTTGGACACTGCGTGTATATATTGTTTCCCCAAAAACCTGCGTGTGATGCCGCTCGATGTGGAGGTTATGTGGTTACGTTGGTAGCTTCGGGGCCCACCGGGATTTCTCCGGCTGTCCGGTGGGCCAGTCCGTGCCCACCTAGATAGGTGGGAGATAGAAGGATAGATTGGTATGAAAGAGACAGAAGACAGAAGAATTAAGAAGACAGAAGATAAGTTGAAGACGGATCTAGGAAATCGTAGAGACATTTTCCGGAAAGCTGAAATGTAGAGTAACAGTGTCAGTGACGCACGGGCCTTTATCTGCTCCCATCTTCCCATCTCCGTGTCCTTCTGGCTCATCCGAGAACAGAAGCTGGATAATGGATTTAATGTCCTCACCCCACTTCCCTTGTCGGCCCCCAAAGAACTAAAGTCTTTACGGCCAAGTGATGTCACCGGCCTCCAGTCCCACATGTAAGACAACAATCCCTGTTTTCCCAGCTGGACGGTGCTTTGATTACCAGTCTCTCATAGATGGTGGTAAAAATACCCCCCCCCCCCCGCATCGGCACCACCAGAGCAGATCTTTATGAGAAGTGACGACCTGTGGCTGTGCTGCACCCGTCCTACGTACCTGCAGCTACCGGGTGCATTTTCCCATGATGGCTATGTACATATAATATGGAGTTAATTATTTTGTACTGATTTGGCGTCACATCCAGAGTTACCTTCAAAATTTTGCTGGGAATCCTACAAAGAGAGTCTGGAGGATTCAGTATGTCCATGCATTACTTAATCCATTGATTAGTCTTGTAATACTTCATTTCTCCTCCGGGGGCACTGCAGGGACATGGAACACTCCCTTTGCCATCATTGATCACAGCTGACCTCTCTGTTTTTAAGCAAAATCTCATTAGCACCATTTTCTTAATTGATTATTGTATCCTTACAATGTCCTAGGTAACCTGAGCTTGTAAATGTCAATACTGAGAATAAATTACTCCCTAAATTGACAATTATGGGCATAAAAAAGTGAGTCCCGCCCCCCTTGACTCCTTAGAGACATTTCTTCTCCTTCAGGACGTGATGAACTTGTTATGTAACCTATTACATTACCATCTTGTCATTCTATTAGAAAAACTATTAAAGCAATTTAAGGGGCCATGACCAGATCCCATTACGGTTCCAAAATTTTTTATCCAAAATCTCTTTCCACGCTGATGTTTTTTGTTTTTTCTTTGAGGTGACGAGCCAATGTGAATGTTTACTTACTTCCGGTCTGTTTTTAGTGGACTTATCAGATTCCCATTAAGGTCCCAAAATGTCTTGGTTCCCAGACTATTTTTGCTTTCATATTTTAAAGGAAATGCCTCTATAAGACCCTTCCCCCAAAACATTTGCACTGTAGGCAGCACCTTGCTCACTAGTAACCAGTAGTTAACATTACATAAACTTACAACTGAGGATCCAACTATGGTTACAAAAAGTTATCCCGCGCCCTTGACTCCTGATAAATACATCTGGTCTTATAGGAAGTGATCAACAGACTATGTAACTCCTCAGCCAAAAATGTGATATGAGCTAAAACATGGGAAATGGTAAAGAACTTTCTGCCCCTGTTTACAGTACATCGGTGCCTAGTGGGTCTATGGTTACAACTGTAAAACCATACCGATGTACCGGACGGGTTAACAATGAGATGGCAAACTGTCTTAGTAGCCAAATTCAGTTTCCGCTTTGAATTTTAAAGGGGGTGGTCCTATGTGACAGTTGAGCTTGTCCCTGTTATGGGGGTACATTATTGCCTAGGGGATCTAATTTTAGATGGGCTGGACAGGTTCCCATTACGGTTCCAAAATGTCTTATTTCTCAAATGCTTTTTTAAATTTGATTTTATAAAAGAGAATGAACCAATGTGATCCCTCCCTACCAAACATTAAAAATAAAAAAAAAATAGAAGTAGGTGGTAGTCACCATTGTCTACAAAAAACCAGCCCCTTAGGTGCCAATTATGGGCACAAAAAGGAGAGTCTCGCCTCCCCCGGTTCTTAAGAAATAGATCTCCTTCGTCTTCTTCTTCTTCAGGAATATCAACAATATACATATATGTGTATATACATATATCTTATAGAATCATGTGACCTTTATTGGTTCCTTTGATTGGCTATACGATATCAAAAGGGGGAGGGGCCTATGTAACTTGTGTAAGTACAATGGTGTCTATAGTGTCTAAGTTTTAGGGCATAGTATATTTCAAGTGAGCCAGACAGGTTTCCTTAAAAGCTCCAAAGTTCAATTCCCATATCCTGTTTACACTTTCATATTTTAAAAGGGGAGGGGCCTATGTGAGAAGTAAGCTACCTCCTGTTATGATCGTACAATTGCTATAGTTATAAGGTATCGAAGCTATAAAACATTTTGATTGAGCCGGACAGGTTCCTATTAAGGTTCCAAAAGAAATCTTTTGCCACATTCTGTTTCTGCTATTGTGTTTTTAAAGGGGAGGGGCCTATGTGAGAAGTAAGCTACTTCCTCTTATGGGCATACAATTGCTATAATTATATAATATTTAAGCTGTTAAACATTTTGAGTCAGCCGGACAGGTTCCCATTAACGTCCCAAAATAAAGCATTTACCAGATTCTATTTCCGCTATTGTGTTTTTAAAGGGTAGGGGCCTATGTGACTATTAAGGTACTTCCTGTTATGGGGGTACAGAAGTGCCAAGTGGGTCTATGTTGATAAGATGTCTACAGCTAGAAAAAAAATTTGATTGGGCCTGAACAGGTACCCATGGCGGTTCCCAAACCTCTCACTTCCCAGATTCTATTTCCACTTTGAAGTTTTTATTGACTCCTTCACAAAGAGACTGACTCTCTATTTAGTGACCGCACTCCACATGACTCCCGTCTGTCCATCTGCGGTGCTCAGATAAATCCCGTCGGTGACTTAAAAAAAATCTTATTTTCTGTCAAACTTGCATATTTGTAAACCACAAAGTTTGGGTGATGACTCACGTAGAGCTAATAACAGTAACACGTGGTGGGGAATGTTTGTGTTCGGTGTGCAGGAACACCGTCTGACGATGATTACAGCTGTGAAGCAAATATTCCCATAGTTCGCCACGTAGAAAGTTTTTAGGGATTATTAGAATTTTTAGTAACCCCAAAACTATGATCGTCTCGTCAGTTTTTGGATTGCACGACTTTACATTTTTGGATACCATATAGTCACTGAATCGATCACTCTGGTCGCTGCTGGATTATTGGACGTTTTTATATATATTTCATTGGTTTCAGATGATTCCTTGTTTTCTTTTCCAGGTAAAGGTTGACAATCAGTACGACTTCCAGGATATGTCCAGCATCGTGGCCATGGCAAAGACCTACGTGACCAGCGAGCCCTTCATAGACTCCAAATACGACATCCGCATCCAGAAGATCGGGAATAACTATAAGGCCTATATGTGAGTGTGACTCCGCTGCACGGTGCCATCGCCTCCCCTGCACTGCCCCATATACTATGGGTATGGCCAAGAATGGGGCAGCAGATGACTACATCATATGTGAAACATGTCACGTGGGCAGTAAAGGGTTAAGTGCGCAGATTCGGTGTGAGGTGAGGTCACCGCAGGTTCCTGGATGCGAGTTTGTTTAGTTCATGTATCTGCTGCCGTCATTTCGGAGACCAGCCCCGGGGTCCTTGCCCTGTCTACACAGATGGGATTACTGGAAGACAAGATGATGTCAGGAGCCGCCGACCAAAAGACACCGGACATGTGGTGACTGCGGAGACAGGGATGGGGGATCCCCAGGAAGTGGAGGGAGGACCCCGGTGATTCACCGGGAGGGAGATTATCTGAGGATAATATACAGTAAGTCAGTATAGAACATGGCCTCTGTGCCCTAATAATCCCACCACACCGTTACCTCCTGTGTTATACTCCAGAGCTGCACTCACTATTCTGCTGCTGCAGTCACTGTGTACATACATTACTGATCCTGAGTTACCTCCTGTATTATACTCCAGAGCTGCACTCACTATTCTGCTGGTGCAGTCACTGTGTACATACATTACTGATCCTGAGTTACCGCCTGTATTATACTCCAGAGCTGCACTCCCTATTCTGCTGCTGCAGTCACTGTGTACATACATTACATTACTGATCCTGAGTTACCGCCTGTATTATACTCCAGAGCTGCACTCACTATTCTGCTGGTGCAGTCACTGTGTACATACATTACATTACTGATCCTGAGTTACCTCCTGTATTATACTCCAGAGCTGCACTCACTATTCTGCTGGTGCAGTCACTGTGTACATACATTACATTACTGATCCTGAGTTACCTCCTGTATTATACTCCAGAGCTGCACTCCCTATTCTGCTGCTGCAGTCACTGTGTACTTACATTACTGATCCCGAGTTACCGCCTGTATTATACTCCAGAGCTGCACTCACTATTCTGCTGCTCCAGTCACTGTGTACTTACATTACTGATCCCGAGTTACCGCCTGTATTATACTCCAGAGCTGCACTCACTATTCTGCTGCTGCAGTCACTGTGTACATACATTACATTACTGATCCTGAGTTACCTCCTGTATTATACTCCAGAGCTGCACTCACTATTCTGCTGGTGCAGTCACTGTGTACATACATTACTGATCCTGAGTCACCTCCTGTATTATACTCCAGAGCTGCACTCCCTATTCTGCTGCTGCAGTCACTGTGTACTTACTGATCCCAAGTTACCGCCTGTATTATACTCCAGAGCTGCACTCACTATTCTGCTGGTGCAGTCACTGTGTACATACATTACATTACTGATCCTGAGTTACCGCCTGTATTATACTCCAGAGCTGCACTCACTATTCTGCTGGTGCAGTCACTGTGTACATACATTACATTACTGATCCCGAGTTACCTCCTGTATTATACTCCAGAGCTGCACTCACTATTCTGCTGCTGCAGTCACTGTGTATATACATTACTGATCCTGAGTTACCTCCTGTATTATACTCCAGAGCTGCACTCACTATTCTGCTGGTGCAGTCACTGTGTACATACATTACATTACTGATCCTGAGTTACCTCCTGTATTATACTCCAGAGCTGCACTCACTATTCTGCTGGTGCAGTCACTGTGTACATACATTACTGATCCTGAGTCACCTCCTGTATTATACTCCAGAGCTGCACTCCCTATTCTGCTGCTGCAGTCACTGTGTACTTACTGATCCCAAGTTACCGCCTGTATTATACTCCAGAGCTGCACTCACTATTCTGCTGGTGCAGTCACTGTGTACATACATTACATTACTGATCCTGAGTTACCGCCTGTATTATACTCCAGAGCTGCACTCACTATTCTGCTGGTGCAGTCACTGTGTACATACATTACATTACTGATCCCGAGTTACCGCCTGTATTATACTCCAGAGCTGCACTCACTATTCTGCTGCTGCAGTCACTGTGTACATACATTACATTACTGATCCTGAGTTACCTCCTGTATTATACTCCAGAGCTGCACTCACTATTCTGCTGGTGCAGTCACTGTGTACATACATTACTGATCCTGAGTCACCTCCTGTATTATACTCCAGAGCTGCACTCCCTATTCTGCTGCTGCAGTCACTGTGTACTTACTGATCCCAAGTTACCGCCTGTATTATACTCCAGAGCTGCACTCACTATTCTGCTGGTGCAGTCACTGTGTACATACATTACATTACTAATCCTGAGTTACCGCCTGTATTATACTCCAGAGCTGCACTCACTATTCTGCTGGTGCAGTCACTGTGTACATACATTACATTACTGATCCTGAGTTACCGCCTGTATTATACTCCAGAGCTGCACTCACTATTCTGCTGCTGCAGTCACTGTGTACATACATTACATTACTGATCCCGAGTTACCGCCTGTATTATACTCCAGAGCTGCACTCACTATTCTGCTGCAGTCACTATATATATACACATTACATTACTGATCCTGAGTTATGTCTTGTAATATTCTCCAGATCTGTCAGGAGCTTGGTGTAAAGATTGCATTACCCAGAACAAGTAGGGAATAATTCAGAATTGTGAATGCAGCTCTGGAGTACATTTTGTAGCCATAAAATCATCTTTGCTATTCTTTTAGTTTCCCGTTCACACCAATAAATTCTGAGCAGAGTTAACTCGGCCTCCCATTACAGTACCTTTGTGGCACAGCACAAAAATGCCCCTTGAGCCAAGCATTACCCTCCTACTGGTAATGATGATCCAGAATGTCTCATAATCCGGAATGTCTGATAATCTGGAATGTCTGATAATACGGAATGTCTGATAATCACACGTCTGATAATCCGGAATGTCTGATAATCCGGAATGTCTGATAATACGGAATGTCTGATAATCACATGTCTGATAATCCGGAATGTCTGATAATACGGAATGTCTGATAATCACACGTCTGATAATCCGGAATGTCTGATAATACGGAATGTCTGATAATCACACGTCTGATAATCCGGAATGTCTGATAATACGGAATGTCTGATAATCACACGTCTGATAATCTGGAATGTCTGATAATCCAGAATAACTGATAATCACACATGTCTGATAATACGGAATGTCTGATAATCCGGAATGTCTAAGAATCTGGGATGTCTGATAATCCAGGCTCATGGCTTTGTGCAGGGTCTGTGTGGTGACACATGGGGGTGCAGTGCTATCCTCCGCTGGCGCTCCGGTGACTCGTGTGATTAATGGCTGCAGCCGGATGACCCCACATGATGTTGGTGCACAGGGCACACAATGAAGCCATCACAGGCGGGCGCAGGTCCCCCTGGGAGATCCGCACATCAGGAAGCGCAGTACACGCACCCCGGGGGGACTCGGCTACGGAACAATACCGCGCTGTCTGCGAGGCCCGGGACGTGGTCTGAGGCCCGAGCCAACTGCCAACGGCGCAATCTAGGAGGAATAAAGCCGCAATGATGGGAACGTCAGCTGCAGCCCCCCGCTTCCTCCAGGCCTTTCATAGCAAGCGTGCACGGAATAGCAACGAGCTCTGCCCCAGCGAGGGTTAAATCCTGAGCGCGCTGCAGGTGCAGACCCCAGGAACAGGCCCCCGCATATCCCTCATCCCCCCCAATATCCCCATCTCCCCCCCATATCCCTCCATCCCCCCATCTCCCCCCATATCCCCCGCATATCCCCCCATATCCCCCCCATATCCCCCCATCCCCCCCATATCCCCCACATTTCCCCCCATCCCCCCATATCCCCCGCATATCCCCCATCTCCCCCCATATCCCCCGCATATCCCCCATCTCCCCCCATATCCACTGCATATCCCCCCATCTCCCCCCCATATCCCCCATCTCCCCCCCATATCCCCCATCTCCCCTCCATATCGCCCATCTCCCCCCCATATCCCCCATCTCCCCTCCATATCGCCCATCTTCCCCCCATATCCCCCATCTCCCCCCCATATCCCCCATCTCCCCTCCATATCGCCCATCTCCCCCCCATATCCCCCATCTCCCCTCCATATCGCCCATCTCCCCCCTATATCCCCCATTTCCCCTCCATATCGCCCATCTCCCCCCCATATCCCCCATCTCCCCCCCATATCCCCCATCTCCCCCCCATATCCCCATCTCCCCTCCATATCGCCCATCTCCCCCCATATCCCCATCTCCCCTCCATATCCCCCATCTCCCCCCCATCTCCCCTCCATATCGCCCATCTCCCCCCCCATATCCTCCATCTCCCCTCCATATCACCCATCTCCCCCCATATCCCCCATCTCCCCCCCTTATCGCCCATCTCCCCCCCATATCCCCCATCTCCCCCCCCATATCCCCCATCTCCCCTCCATATCGCCCATCTCCCCCCAAATATCCCCCATCTCCCCTCCATATCGCCCATCTCCCCCCCCATATCCCCCATCTCCCCTCCATATCGCCCATCTCCCCCCCCATATCCCCCATCTCCCCTCCATATCGCCCATCTCCCCCCCCATATCCCCCAACTCCCCTCCATATCGCCCATCTCCCCCCCCATATCCCCCATCTCCCCTCCAAATCGCCCATCTCCCCCCCATATCCCCCATCTCCCCTCCATATCGCCCATCTCCCCCCCATATCCCCCATCTCCCCTCCATATCGCCCATCTCCCCCCCATATCCCCCATCTCCCCTCCATATCGCCCATCTCCCCTCCATATCGCCCCTCTCCCCCCCATATCCTCCATCTCCCCTCCATATCGCCCATCTCCCCCCCATATCCCCATCTCCCCTCCATATCCCCCCATATCCCCCATCTCCCCCCCATATCCCCCTCTCCCAAAGCGGAGACACTTCGTGTGGTTTTACATTTGCTGTCAGTGAATGGAAACTTTCTTTATGACCAAGAAAAAAGTCTTTAAAACTGTTACATAATATAATAATATATATAATAATAATATAAATATATACATAATATTTCTCACAGCTGTGTTTATTTATTTTAATTTAGGCGCACGTCTATATCCGGAAACTGGAAGGCAAACACCGGCTCTGCCATGCTGGAGCAGATCGCTATGACCGACAGGTAAGGAGACTGCCACAAAATAATGCTGAAAGCCACCACTAGGGGGAGTGCACGGAATTATGCTTATATGTGGTGGTGAGCTCCCCCTAGTGGTGGCTGCAGACAGGATCTTATCATGTATCTCTGTATACAGGGAGCTCCCCCTAGTGGTGGCTGCAGACAGGATCTTATCATGTATCTCTGTATACAGGGAGCTCCCCCTAGTGGTGACTGCAGACAGGATATTATCATATATCTCTGTATACAGGGAGCTCCCCCTAGTGGTGGCTGCAGACAGGATCTTATCATGTATCTCTGTATACAGGGAGCTCCCCCTAGTGGTGGCTGCAGACAGGATCTTATCATGTATCTCTGTATACAGGGAGCTCCCTCTAGTGGTGGCTGCAGACAGGAGCTTATCATGTATCTCTGTATACAGGGAGCTCCCCCTAGTGGTGGCTGCAGACAGGATCTTATCATGTATCTCTGTATACAGGGAGCTCCCCCTAGTGGTGGCTGCAGACAGCAGCTTATCATGTATCTCTGTATACAGGAAGCTCCCCCTAGTGGTGGCTGCAGACAGGATCTTATCATGTATCTGTATACAGGGAGCTCCCCCTAGTGGTGGCTGCAGACAGGACCTTATCATGTATCTCTGTATACAGGGAGCTCCCCCTAGTGGTGGCTGCAGACAGGATCTTATCATGTATCTCTGTATACAGGGAGCTCCCCCTAGTGGTGGCTGCAGACAGGATCTTATCATGTATCTCTGTATACAGGGAGCTCCCCCTAGTGGTAGCGGCAGACAGGATCTTATCATGTATCTCTGTATACAGGGAGCTCCCCCTAGTGGTGGCTGCAGACATGATCTTATCATGTATCTCTGTATACAGGGAGCTCCCCCTAGTGGTGGCTGCAGACAGGATCTTATCATGTATCTCTGTATACAGGGAGCTCCCCCTAGTGGTGGCTGCAGACAGGATCTTATCATGTATCTCTGTATACAGGGAGCTCCCCCTAGTGGTGGCTGCAGACAGGATCTTATCATGTATCTCTGTATACAGGGAGCTCCCCCTAGTGGTGGCTGCAGACAGGATCTTATCATGTATCTCTGTATACAGGGAGCTCCCTCTAGTGGTGGCTGCAGACAGGATCTTATCATGTATTTCTGTATACAGGGAGCTCCCCCTAGTGGTGGCTGCAGACAGGATCTTATCATGTATCTCTGTATACAGGGAGCTCCCCCTAGTGGTGGCTGCAGACAGGATCTTATCATGTATCTCTGTATACAGGGGGCTCCCCCTAGTGGTGGCTGCAGACATGATCTTATCATGTATCTCTGTATACAGGGAGCTCCCCCTAGTGGTGACTGCAGACAGGATCTTATCATGTATTTCTGTATACAGGGAGCTCCCCCTAGTGGTGGCTGCAGACAGGATCTTATCATGTATTTCTGTATACAGGGAGCTCCCCCTAGTGGTGGCTGCAGACAGGATCTTATCATGTATCTCTGTATACAGGGGGCTCCCCCTAGTGGTGGCTGCAGGCAGGATCTTATCATGTATCTCTGTATACAGGGAGCTCCCCCTAGTGGTGACTGCAGACAGGATCTTATCATGTATCTCTGTATACAGGGAGCTCCCCCTAGTGGTGGCTGCAGACAGGATCTTATCATGTATCTCTGTATACAGGGAGCTCCCCCTAGTGGTGGCTGCAGACAGGATCTTATCATGTATCCCTGTATACAGGGAGCTCCCCCTAGTGGTGGCTGCAGACAGGATCTTATCATGTATCTCTGTATACAGGGAGCTCCCCCTAGTGGTGACTGCAGACAGGATCTTATCATGTATCCTCTGTATACAGGGAGCTCCCCCTAGTGGTGACTGCAGACAGGATCTTATCATGTATCTCTGTATACAGGGAGCTCCCCCTAGTGGTGACTGCAGACAGGATCTTATCATGTATTTCTGTATACAGGGAGCTCCCCCTAGTGGTGACTGCAGACAGGATCTTATCATGTATCTCTGTATACAGGGAGCTCCCCCTAGTGGTGGCTGCAGACAGGATCTTATCATGTATCTCTGTATACAGGGAGCTCCCCCTAGTGGTGGCTGCAGACAGGATCTTATCATGTATCTCTGTATACAGGGAGCTCCCCCTAGTGGTGGCTGCAGACAGGATCTTATCATGTATCTCTGTATACAGGGAGCTCCCCCTAGTGGTGACTGCAGACAGGATCTTATCATGTATTTCTGTATACAGGGAGCTCCCCCTAGTGGTGACTGCAGACAGGATCTTATCATGTATTTCTGTATACAGGGAGCTCCCTCTAGTGGTGGCTGCAGACAGGATCTTATCATGTATTTCTGTATACAGGGAGCTCCCCCTAGTGGTGGCTGCAGACAGGATCTTATCATGTATCTCTGTATACAGGGAGCTCCCCCTAGTGGTGACTGCAGACAGGATCTTATCATGTATCTCTGTATACAGGGAGCTCCCCCTAGTGGTGGCTGCAGACAGGATCTTATCATGTATCTCTGTATACAGGGAGCTCCCCCTAGTGGTGGCTGCAGACAGGATCTTATCATGTATCTCTGTATACAGGGAGCTCCCCCTAGTGGTGACTGCAGACAGGATCTTATCATGTATTTCTGTATACAGGGAGCTCCCCCTAGTGGTGGCTGCAGACAGGATCTTATCATGTATTTCTGTATACAGGGAGCTCCCCCTAGTGGTGGCTGCAGACAGGATCTTATCATGTATCTCTGTATACAGGGGGCTCCCCCTAGTGGTGGCTGCAGGCAGGATCTTATCATGTATCTCTGTATACAGGGAGCTCCCCCTAGTGGTGGCTGCAGACAGGATCTTATCATGTATCTCTGTATACAGGGAGCTCCCCCTAGTGGTGGCTGCAGACAGGATCTTATCATGTATCTCTGTATACAGGGAGCTCCCCCTAGTGGTGGCTGCAGACAGGATCTTATCATGTATCTCTGTATACAGGGAGCTCCCCCTAGTGGTGACTGCAGACAGGATCTTATCATGTATTTCTGTATACAGGGAGCTCCCCCTAGTGGTGACTGCAGACAGGATCTTATCATGTATCTCTGTATACAGGGAGCTCCCCCTAGTGGTGGCTGCAGACAGGATCTTATCATGTATCTCTGTATACAGGGAGCTCCCCCTAGTGGTGGCTGCAGACAGGATCTTATCATGTATCTCTGTATACAGGGAGCTCCCCCTAGTGGTGGCTGCAGACAGGATCTTATCATGTATCTCTGTATACAGGGAGCTCCCCCTAGTGGTGAATGCAGACAGGATCTTATCATGTATTTCTGTATACAGGGAGCTCCCCCTAGTGGTGACTGCAGACAGGATCTTATCATGTATTTCTGTATACAGGGAGCTCCCTCTAGTGGTGGCTGCAGACAGGATCTTATCATGTATTTCTGTATACAGGGAGCTCCCCCTAGTGGTGGCTGCAGACAGGATCTTATCATGTATCTCTGTATACAGGGAGCTCCCCCTAGTGGTGACTGCAGACAGGATCTTATCATGTATCTCTGTATACAGGGAGCTCCCCCTAGTGGTGGCTGCAGACAGGATCTTATCATGTATCTCTGTATACAGGGAGCTCCCCCTAGTGGTGGCTGCAGACAGGATCTTATCATGTATCTCTGTATACAGGGAGCTCCCCCTAGTGGTGGCTGCAGACAGGATCTTATCATGTATCTCTGTATACAGGGAGCTCCCCCTAGTGGTGACTGCAGACAGGATCTTATCATGTATTTCTATATACAGGGAGCTCCCCCTAGTGGTGACTGCAGACAGGATCTTATCATGTATCTCTGTATACAGGGAGCTCCCCCTAGTGGTGGCTGCAGACAGGATCTTATCATGTATCTCTGTATACAGGGAGCTCCCTCTAGTGGTGGCTGCAGACAGGATCTTATCATGTATTTCTGTATACAGGGAGCTCCCCCTAGTGGTGGCTGCAGACAGGATCTTATCATGTATCTCTGTATACAGGGAGCTGCCCCTAGTGGTGGCTGCAGACAGGATCTTATCATGTATCTCTGTATACAGGGGGCTCCCCCTAGTGGTGGCTGCAGACATGATCTTATCATGTATCTCTGTATACAGGGAGCTCCCCCTAGTGGTGGCTGCAGACATGATCTTATCATGTATCTCTGTATACAGGGAGCTCCCCCTAGTGGTGACTGCAGACAGGATCTTATCATGTATTTCTGTATACAGGGAGCTCCCCCTAGTGGTGGCTGCAGACAGGATCTTATCATGTATTTCTGTATACAGGGAGCTCCCCCTAGTGGTGGCTGCAGACAGGATCTTATCATGTATCTCTGTATACAGGGGGCTCCCCCTAGTGGTGGCTGCAGACAGGATCTTATCATGTATCTCTGTATACAGGGAGCTCCCCCTAGTGGTGACTGCAGACAGGATCTTATCATGTATTTCTGTATACAGGGAGCTCCCCCTAGTGGTGACTGCAGACAGGATCTTATCATGTATCTCTGTATACAGGGAGCTCCCCCTAGTGGTGGCTGCAGACAGGATCTTATCATGTATCTCTGTATACAGGGAGCTCCCCCTAGTGGTGGCTGCAGACAGGATCTTATCATGTATCTCTGTATACAGGGAGCTCCCCCTAGTGGTGGCTGCAGACAGGATCTTATCATGTATCTCTGTATACAGGGAGCTCCCCCTAGTGGTGAATGCAGACAGGATCTTATCATGTATTTCTGTATACAGGGAGCTCCCCCTAGTGGTGACTGCAGACAGGATCTTATCATGTATTTCTGTATACAGGGAGCTCCCTCTAGTGGTGGCTGCAGACAGGATCTTATCATGTATTTCTGTATACAGGGAGCTCCCCCTAGTGGTGGCTGCAGACAGGATCTTATCATGTATCTCTGTATACAGGGAGCTCCCCCTAGTGGTGACTGCAGACAGGATCTTATCATGTATCTCTGTATACAGGGAGCTCCCCCTAGTGGTGGCTGCAGACAGGATCTTATCATGTATCTCTGTATACAGGGAGCTCCCCCTAGTGGTGGCTGCAGACAGGATCTTATCATGTATCTCTGTATACAGGGAGCTCCCCCTAGTGGTGGCTGCAGACAGGATCTTATCATGTATCTCTGTATACAGGGAGCTCCCCCTAGTGGTGACTGCAGACAGGATCTTATCATGTATTTCTATATACAGGGAGCTCCCCCTAGTGGTGACTGCAGACAGGATCTTATCATGTATCTCTGTATACAGGGAGCTCCCCCTAGTGGTGGCTGCAGACAGGATCTTATCATGTATCTCTGTATACAGGGAGCTCCCTCTAGTGGTGGCTGCAGACAGGATCTTATCATGTATCTCTGTATACAGGGAGCTGCCCCTAGTGGTGGCTGCAGACAGGATCTTATCATGTATCTCTGTATACAGGGGGCTCCCCCTAGTGGTGGCTGCAGACAGGATCTTATCATGTATCTCTGTATACAGGGAGCTCCCCCTAGTGGTGGCTGCAGACATGATCTTATCATGTATCTCTGTATACAGGGAGCTCCCCCTAGTGGTGGCTGCAGACAGGATCTTATCATGTATCTCTGTATACAGGGGGCTCCCCCTAGTGGTGGCTGCAGACATGATCTTATCATGTATCTCTGTATACAGGGAGCTCCCCCTAGTGGTGGCTGCAGACATGATCTTATCATGTATCTCTGTATACAGGGAGCTCCCCCTAGTGGTGACTGCAGACAGGATCTTATCATGTATTTCTGTATACAGGGAGCTCCCCCTAGTGGTGGCTGCAGACAGGATCTTATCATGTATTTCTGTATACAGGGAGCTCCCCCTAGTGGTGGCTGCAGACAGGATCTTATCATGTATCTCTGTATACAGGGGGCTCCCCCTAGTGGTGGCTGCAGGCAGGATCTTATCATGTATCTCTGTATACAGGGAGCTCCCCCTAGTGGTGACTGCAGACAGGATCTTATCATGTATTTCTGTATACAGGGAGTTCCCCCTAGTGGTGGCTGCAGACAGGATCTTATCATGTATCTCTGTATACAGGGAGCTCCCCCTAGTGGTGGCTGCAGACAGGATCTTATCATGTGTCTCTGTATACAGGGAGCTCCCCCTAGTGGTGACTGCAGACAGGATCTTATCATGTGTCTCTGTATACAGGGAGCTCCCCCTAGTGGTGGCTGCAGACAGGATCTTATCATGTATCTCTGTATACAGGGAGCTCCCCCTAGTGGTGACTGCAGACAGGATCTTATCATGTATCTCTGTATACAGGGAGCTCCCCCTAGTGGTGGCTGCAGACAGGATCTTATCATGTATCTCTGTATACAGGGAGCTCCCACTAGTGGTGACTGCAGACAGGATCTTATCATGTATCTCTGTATACAGGGAGCTCCCCCTAGTGGTGGCTGCAGACAGGATATTATCATGTATCTCTGTATACAGGAAGCTCCCCCTAGTAGTGGCTGCAGACAGGATATTATCATGTATCTCTGTATACAGGGAGCTCCCCCTAGTGGTGGCTGCAGACAGGATCTTATCATGTATCTCTGTATACAGGGAGCTCCCCCTAGTGGTGGCTGCAGACAGGATCTTATCATGTATCTCTGTATACAGGGAGCTCCCTCTAGTGGTGGCTGCAGACAGGATCTTATCATGTATCTCTGTATACAGGGAGCTCCCCCTAGTGGTGGCTGCAGACAGAATCTTATCATGTATCTCTGTATACAGGGAGCTCCCCCTAGTGGTGGCTGCAGACAGGATCTTATCATGTATCTCTGTATACAGGGAGCTCCCCCTAGTGGTGGCTGCAGACAGGATCTTATCATGTATCTCTGTATACAGGGGGCTCCCCCTAGTGGTGGCTGCAGACATGATCTTATCATGTATCTCTGTATACAGGGAGCTCCCCCTAGTGGTGACTGCAGACAGGATCTTATCATGTATTTCTGTATACAGGGAGCTCCCCCTAGTGGTGGCTGCAGACAGGATCTTATCATGTATCTCTGTATACAGGGGGCTCCCCCTAGTGGTGGCTGCAGGCAGGATCTTATCATGTATCTCTGTATACAGGGAGCTCCCCCTAGTGGTGACTGCAGACAGGATCTTATCATGTATTTCTGTATACAGGGAGTTCCCCCTAGTGGTGGCTGCAGACAGGATCTTATCATGTATCTCTGTATACAGGGAGCTCCCCCTAGTGGTGGCTGCAGACAGGATCTTATCATGTGTCTCTGTATACAGGGAGCTCCCCCTAGTGGTGACTGCAGACAGGATCATATCATATATCTCTGTATACAGGGAGCTCCCCCTAGTGGTGGCTGCAGACAGGATCTTATCATGTGTCTCTGTATACAGGGAGCTGCCCCTAGTGGTGGCTGCAGACAGGATCTTATCATGTATCTCTGTATACAGGGAGCTCCCCCTAGTGGTGGCTGCAGACAGGATCTTATCATGTATCTCTGTATACAGGGAGCTCCCCCTAGTGGTGGCTGCAGACAGGATCTTATCATGTATCTCTGTATACAGGGAGATCCCCCCTAGTGGTGGCTGCAGACAGGATCTTATCATGTATCTCTGTATACAGGGAGCTCCCCCTAGTGGTGACTGCAGACAGGATCTTATCATGTATCTCTGTATACAGGGAGCTCCCCCTAGTGGTGACTGCAGACAGGATCTTATCATGTATCTGTGTATACAGGGAGCTCCCCCTAGTGGTGGCTGCAGACAGGATCTTATCATGTATCTCTGTATACAGGGAGCTCCCCCTAGTGGTGACTGCAGACAGGATCTTATCATGTGTCTCTGTATACAGGGAGCTCCCCCTAGTGGTGACTGCAGACAGGATCTTATCATGTATCTCTGTATACAGGGAGCTCCCCCTAGTGGTGGCTGCAGACAGGATCTTATCATGTATCTCTGTATACAGGGAGATCCCCCTAGTGGTGGCTGCAGACAGGATCTTATCATGTATCTCTGTATACAGGGAGCTCCCCCTAGTGGTGACTGCAGACAGGATCTTATCATGTATCTCTGTATACAGGGAGCTCCCCCTAGTGGTGACTGCAGACAGGATCTTATCATGTATCTCTGTATACAGGGAGCTCCCCCTAGTGGTGGCTGCAGACAGGATCTTATCATGTATCTCTGTATACAGGGAGCTCCCCCTAGTGGTGGCTGCAGACAGGATCTTATCATGTATTTCTGTATACAGGGAGCTCCCCCTAGTGGTGGCTGCAGATAGGATCTCATCATGTATCTCTGTATACAGTGAGCTCCCCCTAGTGGTGGCTGCAGACAGGATCTTATCATGTATCTCTGTATACAGGGAGCTCCCCCTAGTGGTGGCTGCAGAAGATATAACTGATTTACTTCTATAACTGGAGCTTTGTGTCAGTCCTTTCCAGTAGAAGTACATAGGAATGTTGTATTTATCGTCTCAGGTACCGGCTATGGGCAGACTCCTGTGCTGAGATGTTTGGCGGTTTGGACATTTGCGCAGTGAAGGCCGTACACAGCAAAGATGACAAAGATTATATTATTGAGGTGAGTAAAGGCCAGGTCAAAAGAAACAAGCCCTCCATTCACAGGTTAATGGAGGTGACAGAATCAAGATAATATTGCCACGTAGTCCACATAATCTAGCCAAATAATTTCTAAACAATTTGTTGTACCCCCCCTTTATATAACACAGATAACGCTGCCATATAGTGTATACAATCCGAAGTACATCACTATCTACTTCCAGATAATACCTCTTAAAATTTGCATTCATAATACTGCCTGATATCGCATAATACCGCCATAGTCTGCAAAATAATAAAAGGCGTTTTGATTTTATTCCCTTTAGTTCATCAGACAAGGTATACACATTGTTTTTTTCCTTCCCAGCACATCATGGCCATATACATATTCTAATAAATTATATGGCCCCGCCCCTCATTCTATGGCTTTTTATAACTCCACCCCTCATTCTATGGTTTTTTATAACTTCGCCCCTCATTCTATGGTTTTTTATAACTTCGCCCCTCATTCTATGGTTTTTTATAACTTCGCCCCTCATTCTATAGTTTTTTATAACTTCGCCCCTCATTCTATGGTTTTTTATAACTTCGCCCCTCATTCTATAGTTTTTTATAACTTCGCCCCTCATTCTATGGTTTTTTATAACTCCGCCCCTCATTATATCAATTTGTTTTTATAGCTTTGCCCCTTCATTCTATGGTTTTTTATAACTCCGCCCCTCATTATATCGATTTGTTTTTATAGCTTTGCCCCTTCATTCTATGGCTTTTTATAACTCCACCCCTCATTCTATGGTTTTTTATAACTTCGCCCCTCATTCTATGGTTTTTTATAACTTCGCCCCTCATTCTATGGTTTTTTATAACTCCACCCCTCATTCTATGGTTTTTTATAACTCCACCCCTCATTCTATGGTTTTTTATAACTCCACCCCTCATTCTATGGTTTTTTATAACTCCACCCCTCATTCTATGTTTTTTTATAACTCCGCCCCTCACTATATCGATTTGTTTTTTATAGCTTTGCCCCTTCATTCTATTCCTTATTATAGCTCCGCCACTTATTCCATCTTTTTATAGCCTCGGTCTTCATTCTATGGATGTTTATAGCCCTGCCCCCATTCTATGGATTTTTATAGCTCCGCCCCTCAGTTTGTATTTTTATTATAGCTCCGCCCCTCATTCTATGGCTGTTTATAGCCCCACCCCTAAGTCTATGGCTGTTTATAGCTCCGCCCCTCATTTTTTGGCTTTTTAGCACCCCACCCCTCATTATGTTTTTTATAGCTCCGCCTCTCATATTTTTGGCTTTATATTGCCCCGCCCCTCATTTTATTTTTTATTATAGCTCCACCCCTCATTTTATGGCTTCTTATATCATTCTCCGCCAATCTCCCAGAGACAGATCTGTTTCCTTCCTCTTGTGCTGGTGTCACTTGAGGACAGCGGCGGTGCGGTGACTATTTTTGGTCTCGGGCTCCTCGGGAGGAATGCTGATGACCGCTCCAGATGCTCCCGTAGATGCTGGGTCACGGTGTCGTCGTCGTGGTGTGCAGTTAATGAGCCGCCTGCATCACTCACTTCTTTCAACACTTTCCTAGTACTAATTCCTATTGAAAAATCTGCTTTATTTTTCATAAAACAGCGCCCGCTCGTTCCTGTGGCCATGTCTGGTACTGCAGCTCACTTTCATTCCTGTGATTAGGCCAGACTTGTTGGAACCTTTTTTCGCAGAGGATCTATAGGGTGAACCTGCCATTTTTCCGTCTCCAGGTGATGGACAGCTCGATGCCGCTGATCGGAGAACACGTGGAGGAAGACCGGCAGCTCGTGGCCGATCTGGTGGTGGCTAAAATGACGGAGCACGTCCAGATGAAGTCTCCGGCAGCCCCGCTCCAAAGAAATCAGGTGTGTCCACCTGACAACCCTGCACGCCAGAAATCACAACAGAGGTTGTCAGTTGTCAGGGAATGAGATATCCAAGAATGGTTTTCACGGATTTAAAGGGGCGGTGTATTAAAGAAACTGCCCCCATATTCAGCAGTGCCAACACACTGTGTGTATACCTCATTTTCAGTGCCAGTCTGGCCTAGTGCCACGCCAGGCAAAGTCACTGCAGCGCCACGAGTGGGCGAGGAGCTCCCCGCAGAGGGCGAGAACCAACAGTGACCGTGAAAAACCCCATCTCTTCTCTCCCAGCCGCAACAGATGCAGCCGCAGGCGGTCAAACCCCAGATGCAGCCCCAGCCGGGGCCACCAGGAGCGGGGGGCGCCACAACGCCAGCTCAGCCAAGACCGTCCCCACAAGGTAAACGCTAACAGGTCTGCACACGCCCAAATGAAGCCCCCACTAAGGGGCCGATGCCTCCACCGGAGACCCCCTTTATCCCACCAACAAAGCAGCATCAGGAATCTGTTCTGGTGCGCTGGAGCCATCTGCTGGTCACAGTTAGTACTGCAGCGACTCTGACAGCTGAGGGCTCGCTACTATCACCGCTTAATGTGTCATATATAATGTTACAAACATGATCATTTCCATTCACTGAAAGCAAAAAACACCATAAATGAAGATCGGGAATGATTTATATTTCTACAGCGTTAACCTAAATGATATCTTTCCATAAAGGTGGAGCTCGTCCAGCGCAGGGGGCCCCCTCCTCCAGGACAGCAGCCCCCCAACAGCAAAGGCTTTCTCCGCAGGGACAGCAGCCCCCCCAGACCTCCCAGCCGAGCTCACCGCAGCCTCAGAGGTCTCCAAATTCTCCCCAGCTCCCCAGACCTGCGAGCGGTACCCCTCCAGGGCAAACGCCCACCAAATCTGCAGCTGCATCCCCCCAACAGCCAAGACCTCCAGCACAAGGGCAGGCGCAGAACCAACAGGCAGCGCCTGGAGCAGCAGCAAAGAGCCAGCCGGCACCACATCCGCACCTCAAGTGAGTCGTGTGTGACCGATAACTGCAGGGGGCAGTATTATAGTAGTTATATTCTTGTACATATAGGGCAGTATTATAGTAGTTATATTCTTGTATATAGGGGGCAGTATTATAGTAGTTATATTCTTGTACATAGGGGGCAGTATTATAGTAGTTATATTCTTGTACATAGAGGCAGTATTATAGTAGTTATATTCTTGTACATAGGGGCAGTATTATAGTAGTTATATTCTTGTATATAGGGGGCAGTATTATAGTAGTTATATTCTTGTATATAGGGGGCAGTATTATAGTAGTTATATTCTTGTACATAGGGGGCAGTATTATAGTAGTTATATTCTTGTATATAGGGGGCAGTATTATAGTAGTTATATTCTTGTATATAGGGGGCAGTATTATAGTAGTTATATTCTTGTATATAGGGGGCAGTATTATAGTAGTTATATTCTTGTATATAGGAGGCAGTATTATAGTAGTTATATTCTTGTACATATAGGGCAGTATTATAGTAGTTATATTCTTGTACATAGGGGGCAGTATTATAGTAGTTATATTCTTGTACATAGGGGGCAGTATTATAGTAGTTATATTCTTGTACATAGGGGGCAGTATTATAGTAGTTATATTCTTGTACATAGGGGGCAGTATTATAGTAGTTATATTCTTGTACATATAGGGCAGTATTATAGTAGTTATATTCTTGTACATAGGGGGCAGTATTATAGTAGTTATATTCTTGTACATAGGGGCAGTATTATAGTAGTTATATTCTTGTACATAGGGGGCAGTATTATAGCAGTTACATTCTGGTACATAGGGGGCAGTATTATAGCAGTTATATTCTTGTACATAGGAGCAGTATTATAGTAGTTATATTCTTGTATATAGGAGCAGTATTATAGTAGTTATATTCTTGTATATAGGGGGCAGTATTATAGTAGTTATATTCTTGTACATAGGGGGCAGTATTATAGTAGTTATATTCTTGTACATATAGGGCAGTATTATAGTAGTTATATTCTTGTACATAGGGGGCAGTATTATAGTAGTTATATTCTTGTACATAGGGGCAGTATTATAGTAGTTATATTCTTGTACATAGGGGGCAGTATTATAGCAGTTACATTCTGGTACATAGGGGGCAGTATTATAGCAGTTATATTCTTGTACATAGGAGCAGTATTATAGTAGTTATATTCTTGTACATAGGGGCAGTATTATAGTAGTTATATTCTTGTACATAGGGGCAGTATTATAGTAGTTATATTCTTGTACATAGGAGCAGTATTATAGCAGTTATATTCTTGTACATAGGGGCAGTATTATAGTAGTTAAATTCTTGTACATAGGAGCAGTATTATAGTAGTTATATTCTTGTACATAGGGGCAGTATTATAGTAGTTATATTCTTGTATATAGGGGCGGTATTATAGCAGTTATATTCTTGTATATAGGGGCAGTATTATAGTAGTTATATTCTTGTACATAGGGGCAGTATTATAGTAGTTATATTCTTGTACATAGGGGCAGTATTATAGTAGTTATATTCTTGTATATAGGGGCGGTATTATAGCAGTTATTCTTGTATATAGGGGCAGTATTATAGTAGTTATATTCTTGTACATAGGGGCAGTATTATAGTAGTTATATTCTTGTATATAGAGGCAGTATTATAGTAGTTATATTCTTGTACATAGAGGGCATTATTATAGTAGTTATATTCTTGTATATAGGGGCGGTATTATAGCAGTTATTCTTGTATATAGGGGCAGTATTATAGTAGTTATATTCTTGTACATAGGGGCAGTATTATAGTAGTTATATTCTTGTACATAGGGGGCAGTATTATAGTAGTTATATTCTTGTACATAGGGGCAGTATTATAGTAGTTATATTCTTGTACATAGGGGCAGTATTATAGTAGTTATATTCTTGTACATAGGGGCAGTATTATAGTAGTTATATTCTTGTACATAGGGGCAGTATTATAGTAGTTATTTTCTTGTACATAGAGGCAGTATTATAGTAGTTATATTGTTGTATATAGGGGGCAGTATTATAGTAGTTATATTCTTGTACATAGAGGCAGTATTATAGTACCGTAGTTATATTCTTGTACATAGGGGGCAGTATTATAGTAGTTATATTCTTGTACATAGGGGCAGTATTATAGTAGTTATATTCTTGTACATAGGGGGCAGTATTATAGTAGTTATATTCTTGTACATAGGGGCAGTATTATAGCAGTTATATTCTTGTACAGCGGGGCAGTATTATAGTGGTTATATTCTTGTACATAGGGGCAGTATTAAAGTAGTTATATTCTTGTACATAGGGGCAGTATGATAGTAGTTATATTCCTGTACATAGGGGCAGTATTATAGTAGTTATATTCTTGTACATAGGAGCAGTATTATAGTAGTTATATTCTTGTACATAGGGGGCAGTATTATAGTAGTTATATTCTTGTACATAGGGGCAGTATTATAGCAGTTATATTCTTGTACAGCGGGGCAGTATTATAGTGGTTATATTCTTGTACATAGGGGCAGTATTAAAGTAGTTATATTCTTGTACATAGGGGCAGTATGATAGTAGTTATATTCCTGTACATAGGGGCAGTATTATAGTAGTTATATTCTTGTACATAGGAGCAGTATTATAGTAGTTATATTCTTGTACATAGGGGGCAGTATTATAGTAGTTATATTCTTGTATATAGGAGCAGTATTATAGTAGTTATATTCTTGTACATAGGAGCAGTATTATAGTAGTTATATTCTTGTACTTAGGGGCAGTATTATAGTAGTTATATTCTTGTACATAGGGGGCAGTATTATAGTAGTTATATTCTTGTACATAGGGGCAGTATTATAGTAGTTATATTCTTGTACATAGGAGCAGTATTATAGTAGTTATATTCTTGTACATAGGGGCAGTATTATAGTAGTTATATTCTTGTACATAGGGGGCAGTATTATAGTAGTTATATTCTTGTACATAGGGGCACTATTATAGCAGTTATATTCTTGTACAGCGGGGCAGTATTATAGTGGTTATATTCTTGTACATAGGGGCAGTATTATAGTAGTTATATTCTTGTACATAGGGGCAGTATTAAAGTAGTTATATTCTTGTACATAGGGGCAGTATGATAGTAGTTATATTCCTGTACATAGGGGCAGTATTATAGTAGTTATATTCTTGTACATAGGAGCAGTATTATAGTAGTTATATTCTTGTACATAGGGGGCAGTATTATAGTAGTTATATTCTTGTATATAGGAGCAGTATTATAGTAGTTATATTCTTGTACATAGGAGCAGTATTATAGTAGTTATATTCTTGTACATAGAGGCAGTATTATAGTAGTTATATTGTTGTACATAGGGGGCAGTATTATAGTAGTTATATTCTTGTACATAGAGGCAGTATTATAGTAGTTATATTCTTGTACATAGGGGGCAGTATTATAGTAGTTATATTCTTGTACATAGAGGCAGTATTATAGTAGTTATATTCTTGTACATAGGGGGCAGTATTATAGTAGTTATATTCTTGTACATAGGAGCAGTATTATAGTAGTTATATTCTTGTACATAGGAGCAGTATTATAGTAGTTATATTCTTGTACATAGGGGGCAGTATTATAGTAGTTATATTCTTGTACATAGGGGCAGTATTATAGTAGTTATATTCTTGTACATAGGGGCAGTATTATAGTAGTTATATTCTTGTACATAGGGGCAGTATTATAGTAGTTATATTCTTGTACATAGGGGGCAGTATTATAGTAGTTATATTCTTGTACATAGGGGCAGTATTATAGCAGTTATATTCTTGTACAGCGGGGCAGTATTATAGTGGTTATATTCTTGTACATTAGGGCAGTATTATAGTAGTTATATTCTTGTACATAGGGGCAGTATTATAGTAGTTATATTCTTGTACATAGGGGCAGTATTATAGTAGTTATATTCTTGTACATAGGAGCAGTATTATAGTAGTTATATTCTTGTACATAGAGGCAGTATTATAGTAGTTATATTCTTGTACATAGGGGCAGTATTATAGTAGTTATATTCTTGTACATAGGGGGCAGTATTATAGTAGTTATATTCTTGTACATAGGGGGCAGTATTATAGTAGTTATATTCTTGTACATAGGGGCAGTATTATAGTAGTTATATTCTTGTACATAGGGGCAGTATTATAGTAGTTATATTCTTGTACATAGGGGCAGTATTATAGTAGTTATATTCTTGTACATAGGGGCAGTATTATAGCAGTTATATTCTTGTACATAGGGAGCAGTATTATAGTAGTTATATTCTTGTACATAGAGGGCAGTATTATAGTGGTTATATTCTTGTACATAGGGAGCAGTATTATAGTAGTTATATTCTTGTACATAGGAGGCAGTATTATAATAGTTATATTCTTGTACATAGGGGCAGTATTATAGTAGTTATATTCTTGTACATAGGGGCAGTATTATAGTAGTTATATTCTTGTACATAGGGGCAGTATTAAAGTAGTTATATTCTTGTACATAGGGGGCAGTATTATAGTAGTTATATTCTTGTATATAGGAGCAGTATTATAGTAGTTATATTCTTGTACATAGGAGCAGTATTATAGTAGTTATATTCTTGTACATAGGGGCAGTATTATAGTAGTTATATTCTTGTACATAGGGGGCAGTATTATAGTAGTTATATTCTTGTACATAGGGGCAGTATTATAGCAGTTATATTCTTGTACAGCGGGGCAGTATTATAGTGGTTATATTCTTGTACATAGGGGCAGTATTATAGTAGTTATATTCTTGTACATAGGGGCAGTATTATAGTAGTTATATTCTTGTACATAGGGGCAGTATTATAGTAGTTATATTCTTGTACATAGGAGCAGTATTATAGTAGTTATATTCTTGTACATAGAGGCAGTATTATAGTAGTTATATTCTTGTACATAGGGGCAGTATTATAGTAGTTATATTCTTGTACATAGGGGGCAGTATTATAGTAGTTATATTCTTGTACATAGGGGGCAGTATTATAGTAGTTATATTCTTGTACATAGGGGCAGTATTATAGTAGTTATATTCTTGTACATAGGGGCAGTATTATAGTAGTTATATTCTTGTACATAGGGGCAGTATGATAGTAGTTATATTCCTGTACATAGGGGCAGTATTATAGTAGTTATATTCTTGTACATAGGAGCAGTATTATAGTAGTTATATTCTTGTACATAGGGGGCAGTATTATAGTAGTTATATTCTTGTATATAGGAGCAGTATTATAGTAGTTATATTCTTGTACATAGGAGCAGTATTATAGTAGTTATATTCTTGTACATAGAGGCAGTATTATAGTAGTTATATTGTTGTACATAGGGGGCAGTATTATAGTAGTTATATTCTTGTACATAGAGGCAGTATTATAGTAGTTATATTCTTGTACATAGGGGGCAGTATTATAGTAGTTATATTCTTGTACATAGAGGCAGTATTATAGTAGTTATATTCTTGTACATAGGGGGCAGTATTATAGTAGTTATATTCTTGTACATAGGAGCAGTATTATAGTAGTTATATTCTTGTACATAGGAGCAGTATTATAGTAGTTATATTCTTGTACATAGGGGGCAGTATTATAGTAGTTATATTCTTGTACATAGGGGCAGTATTATAGTAGTTATATTCTTGTACATAGGGGCAGTATTATAGTAGTTATATTCTTGTACATAGGGGCAGTATTATAGTAGTTATATTCTTGTACATAGGGGGCAGTATTATAGTAGTTATATTCTTGTACATAGGGGCAGTATTATAGCAGTTATATTCTTGTACAGCGGGGCAGTATTATAGTAGTTATATTCTTGTACATAGGGGCAGTATTATAGTAGTTATATTCTTGTACATAGGGGCAGTATTATAGTAGTTATATTCTTGTACATAGGGGCAGTATTATAGTAGTTATATTCTTGTACATAGGGGCAGTATTATAGCAGTTATATTCTTGTACATAGGGAGCAGTATTATAGTAGTTATATTCTTGTACATAGAGGGCAGTATTATAGTGGTTATATTCTTGTACATAGGGAGCAGTATTATAGTAGTTATATTCTTGTACATAGGAGGCAGTATTATAATAGTTATATTCTTGTACATAGGGGCAGTATTATAGTAGTTATATTCTTGTACATAGGGGCAGTATTATAGTAGTTATATTCTTGTACATAGGGGCAGTATTAAAGTAGTTATATTCTTGTACATAGGGGGCAGTATTATAGTAGTTATATTCTTGTATATAGGAGCAGTATTATAGTAGTTATATTCTTGTACATAGGAGCAGTATTATAGTAGTTATATTCTTGTACATAGGGGCAGTATTATAGTAGTTATATTCTTGTACATAGGGGGCAGTATTATAGTAGTTATATTCTTGTACATAGGGGCAGTATTATAGCAGTTATATTCTTGTACATAGGGGGCAGTATTATAGTAGTTATATTCTTGTACATAGGGGCAGTATTATAGTAGTTATATTCTTGTACATAGGGGCAGTATTATAGTAGTTATATTCTTGTATATAGGGGGCAGTATTATAGCGGTTATATTCTTGTACATAGGGGCAGTATTATAGTAGTTATATTCTTGTACATAGGAGCAGTATTATAGTAGTTATATTCTTGTACATAGAGGCAGTATTATAGTAGATATATTCCTGTACATAGGGGCAGTATTATAGTAGTTATATTCTTGTACATAGGAGCAGTATTATAGTAGTTATATTCTTGTACATAGGGGCAGTATTATAGTAGTTATATTCTTGTACATAGGGGCAGTATTATAGTAGTTATATTCTTGTACATAGGGGCAGTATTATAGTAGTTATATTCTTGTATATAGGGGCAGTATTATAGTAGTTATATTCTTGTACATAGGGGCAGTATTATAGTAGTTATATTCTTGTACATAGGAGCAGTATTATAGTAGTTATATTCTTGTACATAGAGGCAGTATTATAGTAGATATATTCCTGTACATAGGGGCAGTATTATAGTAGTTATATTCTTGTACATAGGGGGCAGTATTATAGTAGTTATATTCTTGTATATAGGAGCAGTATTATAGTAGTTATATTCTTGTACATAGGAGCAGTATTATAGTAGTTATATTCTTGTACATAGGGGCAGTATTATAGTAGTTATATTCTTGTACATAGGGGGCAGTATTATAGTAGTTATATTCTTGTACATAGGGGCAGTATTATAGCAGTTATATTCTTGTACAGCGGGGCAGTATTATAGCGGTTATATTCTTGTACATAGGGGCAGTATTATAGTAGTTATATTCTTGTACATAGGAGCAGTATTATAGTAGTTATATTCTTGTACATAGAGGCAGTATTATAGTAGATATATTCCTGTACATAGGGGCAGTATTATAGTAGTTATATTCTTGTACATAGGAGCAGTATTATAGTAGTTATATTCTTGTACATAGGGGCAGTATTATAGTAGTTATATTCTTGTACATAGGGGCAGTATTATAGTAGTTATATTCTTGTACATAGGGGCAGTATTATAGTAGTTATATTCTTGTATATAGGGGCAGTATTATAGTAGTTATATTCTTGTACATAGGGGCAGTATTATAGTAGTTATATTCTTGTACATAGGGGCAGTATTATAGTAGTTATATTCTTGTACATAGGGGCAGTATTAAAGTAGTTATATTCTTGTACATAGGGGCAGTATTATAGTAGTTATATTCTTGTACATAGGGGTAGTATTATAGTAGTTATATTCTTGTACATAGGAGCAGTATTATAGTAGTTACATTCTTGTACATAGGAGCAGTATTATAGTAGTTATATTCTTGTATATAGGAGCAGTATTATAGTAGTTATATTCTTGTACATAGGGGCAGTATTATAGTAGTTATATTCTTGTACATAGGGGCAGTATTAAAGTAGTTATATTCTTGTACATAGGGGCAGTATTATAGTAGTTATATTCTTGTACATAGGGGCAGTATTATAGTAGTTATATTCTTGTACATAGGAGCAGTATTATAGTAGTTATATTCTTGTACATAGGAGCAGTATTATAGTAGTTATATTCTTGTATATAGGAGCAGTATTATAGTAGTTATATTCTTGTACATAGGGGCAGTATTATAGTAGTTATATTCTTGTATATAGGGGTAGTATTATAGTATTTATATTCTTGTACATAGGAGCAGTATTATTGTAGTTCTATTTGTGTACATAGGAGCAGCATTATAGTAGTTATATTCGTATATATGGGGGCAGTATTATTACACATGGTGGCAGTATTATAGTAGCTATATTACTTGGTCTTTACATTTCTATTTGCAGTAAGTCGCAGTCACTGACCAATAACTTCAATATCTCGGACCCGTCCCAGCGCAGTTCTGGAAATGAGGATGAAGCAAAAGCGGAAACTATTCGGAACCTGAGAAAATCCTTTGCGAGCCTGTTCTCCGACTAATAATAATACATATCAGTCTCTTCTGTTGAGCTTTGCTCTTCTTAAAGCCACCCAAATCCATGAATCTGCTGGATCACACTGTCGCATCCAATCCTGAGCTACCAGCACCAGGAGACCATCGTAAAGACTTCTGAATGGACCATTTCCCAAACCACCAACTACATCTCTCGTTTTGGCCATTTTTCTGTCAACCCTCAAAGTCATGAATGTGTGTACGTAGTTGGAGTCAAAGCCTGAAACATAGTAAAGATCCCTAAACTTGGTGGAGTCATGTCCAGCTTCCTGACCTTCCGGATCGCTCCCGTGGTGTCCCCTACATAGTTTACCCAGCATGAGTATGTGTTCTGATATCTCGTACCTGTGGTGCTCAACCCTCATCCTCAGGAACCCAAAACCGATCAAGAACATGGAATATTCTGGAGAGACAGACATTTAGCTTCAGACTAAGACGTTCTAGAACACGTTGCCCATCTTACCATGGACCTTTACTACAATAAAGTCCAGAAAACCTTCTCATTCAACTTCTCTACGCAACTTTGTATCTCTATGTAGTCCAAATATTAAGTGAAGCTGACCCTCACCCTCTCTTACCAATGCCCGAGACTCGATCCTGTCTATGCTGCCATTGTCTGAGGTGATCAGGCATATCAAACTCTGCTGCGCGGCGCAGTTAGAGTCATTGCAATCCATGGTGACACCGTCAACCTACACCAAACCCATCAACCACCGAGCAAGACCCTAACTCTCAATAACTTATGCAAAAACTTGAAGCCATTCCAGTCATTGCGACTTTTCTTTCTGTTCACTAAAAAGTCTTCCCACCCGAAATGTCCAGAAAGGTACAGTATAGCTTCTGGTGGTTGTTCTTGAGTGAATCCTTTAATTCCATAAAAGTTACGTCTTCCTAGTCCAAAAACATGAGTTAGGTGTGTTAAAGACCCATGGAGATATTATTGGCCCGAGTTATTCCCCCCAAATCAATCTGTGGGGCTATCACTGTCCAGAACAAGAAGTATTGCAATTGGAATCTTGAGGAACAGTAATGGGTTGGGGGCGAGTTTGACCCCATTACTGTACCCTAGACATTGTCCTTACAATAATTTAGGGAATACAAATTCAAGATCAGATTGTTTTGCCAAGAAATCACAAATATAAATAACATCATAAAGTGTGAATTGAATAGAAACAAGAAATTTGTCAGTTTACTCAAGTTAACAATTTATGCTTCCATAGTTTAGACCTTAAAATACCCCTGCAGCATTTGTTTTTATTATTTTACTAGTGGATTGATATCACTAATGTAAGTTCCCTAGTCCAAAAACATGAGTTAGGTGTGTTAACGACCTATGGAGAAATTATTGGCCCGAGTTATTTCCCCCCAAATCAATCTGTGTGGCTATCACTGTCCAGAACAAGAAGTGTTGCAGTTGGAATCTTGAGGAACAGTAATGGGTTGGGGGCGAGTTTGACCCCATTACTGTACCCTAGACATTGTCCTTACAGTAATTTAGGGAATACCAATTCAAGATCAGATTCATTGTTTTGCCAAGAAAACACAAATATAAATAACATCTTAAAGTGTGATTTGAATAGAAATGAGTCAGTTTAATCAAGTTAACAATTTATGTTTCCATCCTTTAGACCTTAAAACACCCCTGCAGCATTTGTTTTGATCATTTTACTAGTGGATTGATATCACTAATGTAAGTTCCCTGCCTCTGGTAATACAGTGACCAGTTGTCGTCTTCTTTTCTCTGTGCCGATGCTTTCTTCTGTAGTTAGTGACCTATTGGATCGCTTCAGTGCTGGATGAGCCTGAAGTCATTTCTCAATGCAAGTCTATTAGAGCCAGCTTGAGATGCTCCTAGACTACCTTTAAAGGGAATATGTCACCCTTTTAAAGTATTGATATGGGCATAGGTTTTTAAACATATGAAACTAGTCATACTTGTATGGCTCCTGGATTTTTTTTTCAGTAAAACTCATCTTTTATAGCTTTGATCTTCCAGGCTATGGGGTATGCGCTGCCCGGAAGACTACCTCCAGTTCTCATTATATAACATTTCTCCTCACCTTCTCTTCATTAGTGACCCTGTGACGTCAGGTGCACGTCTGGAAATCCTTAGCTTTCTGGCAGCCGTCTCTCCCCTTCACTGTTCCGTCCTCCTGTGGGCACTGTCTTTAATTTTCACAGGAGGACAGGACCATCACAGGAGACAGGACAATGCAGAGGAGAGACAGCGAGCAGAATGCCCAGGAACGGGGTTTTTGACGACTCAGGTGATATCATAGGGGTTTAAGGAAGAGAAGGGAAGGAGAAATCTTGTATAATGAAGACCATAAACTGTCTTATCTTCTGGGAAAAGCAGGCCCCATAGCCTGGAAGATCAAAGCTATAGAAGATGAATTTTACTGAACAAGCCATCATCCAGGAGGTATATAGGTATGACTAATTTCAGCTGTATACAACCAGTATACAAATAAGGGTGACAGATTCCCTTTGCGATTGTGACTAGTGATGAGCGAGCACTTTCATCCTTGGTACTCGTAACGACAGTCAGACGCTTGGACGGGCTCGACTCGTGTACTGAGGATAATGGAAGTCAATGGGGAACTTGAGCACCTTTCCAGAACTTCTGGAAAGTGCTTGAGTTCCCTATTGACTTCAATTATACTCATTACTTGAGTCGAGTTCGTCCAAGCGTCTGACTGCTCGTTACAAGTAACAAGCATGATAGTGCTCGCTCATCTCTAATTGTGACATATCTCTTACTGCCCGTCAATCAGAAGGTGGCAGATCAGGACTGAAGCAGCAGCTGGAACAGCTAAAAACAGTGGCAGGTAAGTATATTACTAGGGGAAGGGAACATAGATTAGTTTTTACTTTAGTGTGGATATGTTATCACTAAACACTGGCATGGTGCTTTAAGGTCTATATGGGTTATGTACCCCCACAAAAGCCATGGATCCGCTTGTCTATATCAACAACACACTTAAGAGATGAGTGAGCTCTGTGCAGTCTAAACATTGAGGTAAAGTACTGGGATGGGGTAAATGCGGACCCCATTACGGTACCACATCTTAAATTTGGGGACTAGTGCAAAATGAGATTGGTGACTGATTAAATAAATCAAGTCTTGTAATCTGAACCCTGGACAATGCATAAAAGTGTGAAATTTCTCAGTTACATCGGGTTACTTCATTAATGCTTCCCATCTTTTGAGTCTTCAAGTAATACAGAGACTAATAACAGAGCCATATACTGCGAGTAGTTATATAATGTTCTCAGAGATTTCACACCTTTGCATGAAGACGAACTTGCAAATTATAAAAGTGACAAACCCCATAGCAATACACAAATCAAGAAGAAAATCTGGATTCAGTGGACGCACTAAGACCTGGGTATGTGGCATCACTAGCATTGATTTTTTTCCACTTGTGGAATGTTCATTTATTGTCCTCATTCACTGAATCGCAGCATCATTTTAATTCCTTTACGAGAAGGTGGAGCCGAACAAGATAAGAGCGCCGAGAAGACGATTATTAGGTGGAGTGAAGGCGATAGAAGATGTGGCCTTGGATTCCTCACTTTTACTCCAGGATCTTCCTTGCTTTACGTTTTGTGTATTTGTGTTTATTTAATGATAGCAGAAAAAAAAAAATAAAAGTAAAAACAAAAGCTGCCTAAAATGGTTGTGTTTATTTCCACAAATTTTGAATAAATCAATAGGACAAGGGAGTAAAATTGTCTTTCTTCACTAAAGAGCCACTTCTTCCTCCTTAACATATTATGCATTTAAAAAAAAAAAATGGCTAAAATCCATCCAGAACACAATCCGCCCACAGCTTCCTCCTGCTAAGGAGAGGGAAGAGCAGAGAGAAATGCAGATGATGCAGATTACTAGTAAGTGTCGTTTTTTAATCTCACGCCAGTGTTGGATGCACAGCTACACTGGACGGTGCGGCTGTGTAATCTCTCCTTGTGTTTTGACTGACCTCAGAGCTGGATTCACAGCTGCACTGGACGATGCGGCTGTGTAATCTCTCCTTGTAAGTGTTTGACTGACCTCAGAGCTGGATTCACAGCTACACTGGACGGTGCGGCTGTGTAATCTCTCCTTGTGTTTTGACTGACCTCAGAGCTGGATTCACAGCTACACTGGACGGTGCGGCTGTGTAATCTCTCCTTGTAAGTGTTTGACTGACCTCAGAGCTGGATTCACAGCTACACTGGACGATGCGGCTGTGTAATCTCTCCTTGTGTTTGACTGACCTCAGAGCTGGATTCACAGCTACACTGGACAGTGCGGCTGTGTAATCTCTCCTTGTGTTTTGACTGACCTCAGAGCTGGATTCACAGCTACACTGGACGGTGCGGCTGTGTAATCTCTCCTTGTAAGTGTTTGACTGACCTCAGAGCTGGATTCACAGCTACACTGGACGATGCGGCTGTGTAATCTCTCCTTGTAAGTGTTTGACTGACCTCAGAGCTGGATTCACAGCTACACTGGACGGTGCGGCTGTGTAATCTCTCCTTGTGTTTTGACTGACCTCAGAGCTGGATTCACAGCTAAACTGGACGGTGCGGCTGTGTAATCTCTCCTTGTAAGTGTTTGACTGACCTCAGAGCTGGATTCACAGCTACACTGGACGGTACGGCTGTGTAATCTCTCCTTGTAAGTGTTTGACTGACCTCAGAGCTGGATTCACAGCTACACTGGACGGTGCGGCTGTGTAATCTCTCCTTGTAAGTGTTTGACTGACCTCAGAGCTGGATTCACAGCTACACTGGACGGTGCGGCTGTGTAATCTCTCCTTGTGTTTTGACTGACCTCAGAGCTGGATTCACAGCTACACCGCTGAATAGTATCCTCTGTAGAGCTGCTGGGTTTGAACACGAGATACAAGAGGTGTTTATGTCTTCTGTACAGAGAGCACACGGATACGAGCAATTCCTGCCTCTATATAAGATTTCACTAATCTCAGAGCTGGATTCACAGCTACACTGCTGAGCTGAATAACATCCTTCATGCAGCTGCTATTGTCAGGGTTAAAATGACAACGATGAGACTCAAGCGGTCCCTTGGGATCTGACTCCTGTTCCAAATCATATTGTCATGTGTGCACGTGAGATTAAATAACGGACTACGAGTCAGTTACATCTATCTCCATGACTGCCACTGAGGCAACTGGTCTTTATTGTTTAAAACTTTTCACAGCTCTTCAGAAGTGAATGGTGTGGACAAAATACAGGCCAATCAAGTATCGTAGGTCGGGGCTTCATGACGTAGAGAGATCTGCACATCCTCCTTGGATTGGTCAGTCCAGGCTCCAGGAATTTCTTTTGTTTATCACCTCGGGTGTAGACAGGAAATGGCAGCCATCTTTAAGTTACATATACTGATATAGATTATATATATATATATATATATATATATATATATATATATATATATATATATACACACTGTGTCTAAGGAGAATACACTGAATATGCAATATACATATATACATGTTAGTAAGGAACAAAAGCATTCACAAATATGTGTGTTAGGTATATAGTTTGGTAAATGTAAACTGAGTCTATGAAATGGCTGAATTAAGTATTTTTTTATACTTAATTCTTATCTTCAACACTATTTCTGAACATGTGACACAATTGGAGTTTGTCTGTTCCATACAGAGAGCACACTTAGGGTATGTGCGCACGTTGCTTTTTACCTGCTTTTTTGCTGCTTTGTCTTCTGCGCTGTTTAATGCCAAAATGGATGTGTTCTTCTATTCAAGCAAAGTCTATGGGAATTTGGGTTTCTTGTTCACACTATGTTGTTCAAAATGCTGCCTTTTTGTGGCAGAACTTTGGTCAAAAACTCAGCTTTTCAAAGAAGCAACATGTCAATTGTTTTTGCCATTTGGGTTTTGCACTGCAAAGCTGAGTTTTTGACCAAAGTTCTGCCACAAAAAGGCAGCATTTTGAACAACATAGTGTGAACAAGAAACCCAAATTCCCATAGACTTTGCTTGAATAGAAGAACACATCCATTTTGGCATTAAACAGCGCAGAAGAAAAAGCAGCAAAAAAGCAGGTAAAAAGCAGGTAAAAAGCAACGTGCGCACATACCCTTACATGAGCAATTAATGTTCTCCTGTCTGTAAGTGTTTTGACTTCTCAGAGCTGGATTCACAGCTTCACCGCTGAATACAATCCTCCCTGCATCTGCTGGGTCTGAACGTGTGAAACAAGAGGAGTTTATGTCTCTTCCATACAGAGAGGACACGGACATGAGCAATTCCTGCTCTCCAGTCTTTATGTAAGTGTTTTGACTGATCTCAGAGCTGGATTCACAGATACCCTGCTGAACTGATTAGTATCCTCTGTGGAGCTGCTGTCTTTGAACATTATACAAGAGGAGTTTATGTCTTTTCCATACAGTCCTGAGAAATTCCTGTTCTGTCTTTATACAAGAGATTTGACTGATCTCAGAGCTGGATTCACAGCTACTCTGCTGAATACAATCCTCCCTGCAGCTGCTGATTCTGAACGTGTGATACAAGAGGAGCTTGTGTCTCCTCCATACAGACATGAGCAATTCCTTCTCTCCTGTCTCTAAGGGGCACTTTGCACGCTGCGACATTGCAAGCCGATGCTGCGATGCTGAGCGCGATTGTCCCCGCCCCCCTCGCAGCTGCGATATCCTTGTGATAGCTTCCGTAGCGAACATTATCGCTACGGCAGCTTCACATGCACTCACCTGTCGTGCGATGTCGCTCTGGCCGGGGACCCGCCTCCTTATTAAGGGGGCGGGTCGTGCGGCGTCACTGCGACATCACACGGCAGGCGGCCAATAGGAGCGGAGGGGCAGAGATGAGCAGGGTGTAAACATCCCGCCCACCTCCTTCCGCATATCCTACGGAAGCCGCGGTGACGCCGGTAGGAGATGTTCCTCGCTCCTGCGACTTCACACGAATGTGTGCTGCCGCAGGAGCGAGGAACAACATCGGACCGTCGCGTCAGCGTAATCATGGATTACGCCGACGCTGCACCGATGATACGATTACGACGCTTTTGCGCTCGTTAATCGTATCATCGAGCCTTTACACACTACGATGTCGCCTGCGATGCCGGAAGTGCGTCACTTTCAATTTGACCCCACCGACATCGCACCTGCGATGTCGTAGTGTGCAAAGCCCGCCTAAGTGTTTGGACTGATCTCAGAGCTGGATTCACAGCTACTCTGCTGAATACAATCCTCCTGCAGCTGCTGATTCTGAACGTGTGAAACAAGAGCAGTTTATGTCTCCTCCATACAGACATGAGCAATTCCTTCTCTCCTGTCTCTAAGTGTTTGGACTGATCTCAGAGCTGGATGCACAGCTACTCTGCTGAATATAATCCTCCCTGCAGCTGCTGATTCTGAACGTGTGAAACAAGAGCAGTTTATGTCTCCTCCATACAGACATGAGCAATTCCTTCTCTCCTGTCTCTAAGTGTTTGGACTGATCTCAGAGCTGGATGCACAGCTACTCTGCTGAATACAATCCTCCCTGCAGCTGCTGATTCTGAACGTGTGAAACAAGAGCAGTTTATGTCTCCTCCATACAGACATGAGCAATTCCTTCTCTCCTGTCTCTAAGTGTTTGGACTGATCACAGAGCTGGATGCACAGCTACTCTGCTGAATACAATCCTCCCTGCAGCTGCTGGGTCTGATTGTGTGATACATAAGGACAGGAGAGCAGGAATCGCTCGTTTGTGCGCGTTGCATGCGGAGGAGACGTCACAGCAGCTGCCCGCACTCACCAGCTCAGAGACAACTGAGATTAGAGTCTGGAATTTTTTTTTATAGCAACTTTATTGTCCTCAGTATAGGACAAAATTAACAAACAATATAAAAAAAAAACCATATAACGTCATTTAAGAAATATTACATCTCAAATATTTCCAACTAATCCTGCCCCAAAGAGCTTACAATCTAATACAAGCCAGAGCGTTTCACCCCAGTTTCTGCTGATTGACTATTAATGGCAGCACATGGTGGCGGTATACCGCCACCTATAGAATTTTATGATGGACAGATTTTAGTTTTAACCCGTCTCTATGGAGACAGACAACAAACGCTGTGAATTCCGATCTGTCAAATGCGGACATCTTTCTATCCTCGGCTCCCTCCCAGCTGTGAGAATATCCCTTGACAGAGAATGCTGGGAGTTGTAGTTCCGCAGCATCTGTTCTATCACATTCATCAGGTTTGGGAACAGCTGGAGGAGCCTTTCTGCAAGATCTGACTACATGGCAGTTTGTTTGTAGTCTGTTGCCATAGTGACGCATAGTTCTGCATAGTAGCTGTATACGCAAAACAGTAGAGGATTTTTTTTTTTTTTTTTTTTAATCACGCTCCATATTTATAATTTATAGCCTTCCAGGAAAAAAAATCTATTGGAGAACATTCTTTTAATCACGGTCATAGGAAAGTGAGATATGAGGAGCTGATCGTAGTGACCAATCTATACCCCCATGCTGCCGGCATTATGGGGCAGCCACAGCAGCTCGGCATCAACCAACCCCCAAATCTCAGCTTCCAGGGAGTGAAAAATTGGGGGAAATTTAGTCACCAGATTAGTTTTTTTAAAAGCCAAGTTACTGGGTTATTAAAGGGGCAGATCTCTGGCCCCCCCGCCCCCCACCCGTCCTCTCGCAGCCCATTTGGAGGAGAACGAGAACTAAGGCAAGATGTTATAGAGGGACTTTGCTCTTTGGTGGAGTTCCCCTTTAAAAGAATCAAACAAGAACCCAAATTTCATCTTATAAACAGGGGAGGGGAGATATCGCCCGTCCTCCCCCGGGAGCAGTGGTGCCTTCGATTTGCCAAGCGGCAGCACAGCCTACGTTATTCATCAGTGGGACCGGTCCGTGGCCTGTATACGATAGAGGGGGGCTCTACGTCCGGATCCCGCTTGACTTGTTCACTCACAAGAAAGGCCCCCGACTTGAATGCGATGATTCGCCAAAAAAGCCCGGTAACAAGGGGTTAATCCGGGGCCTGGCGGGCCGAAAGAGTCCCAGTTCATAAGGTCTGCGCGGGTTTATTAATGAAAGGGGATCTCTAGCAAATGGAAAAGTGGGGCGCTGGTCGTATTCGCCCCCGATGATGCCCGGCGGGTAGGGATAGTTGGGTGGCGACTGTAGAGGATGGAAAGGGTCAGGGTGGAAAGGTGAGTGGTCTGGCGGGAAGATGTAGGGCAGGTCTCTTCGGCGCCGCAGGACCCTCGGCTGCATCTTATAAAGCTGCAAAACACAGAAGGAGACAAGCGGCATTTGTTAAAAGACGCTGCCGCTGCGTAATCCGGGGGCGAACACCGAGATGTGGGAACCTACCTGCTTCCAGTCTGTGTCGGGCGGTCTCTCGCTGACATCTGATTAGATAGACAGAGACATCGGTTACTGCTCAAACCCATTAGAAAGATCAGATCTTATACCCTAGTCACATCCAAGGCTGCAGATAGAATTCTTCCTGTTGATTCTCGGGTTGCGTGCCCTCAAATTCCCTCCTCTCCTTTCTCTCAGGTGCGTGCCCTCACCTTCCCTCCTCTCCTTTCTCTCAGGTGCGTGCCCTCACCTTCCCTCCTCTCCTTTCTCTCAGGTGCGTACCCTCACCTTCCCTCCTCTCCTTTCTCTCAGGTGCGTGCCCTCACCTTCCCTCCTCTCCTTTCTCTCGGGCTGCGTGCCCTCACCTTCCCTCCTCTCCTTTCTCTCGGGCTGCGTGCCCTCACCTTCCCTCCTCTCCTTTCTCTCGGACTGCGTGCCCTCACCTTCCCTCCTTTCCTTTCTCTCAGGTGCGTACCCTCACCTTCCCTCCTCTCCTTTCTCTCAGGTGCGTACCCTCACCTTCCCTCCTCTCCTTTCTCTCGGGCTGCGTACCCTCACCTTCCCTCCTCTCCTTTCTCTCGGGCTGCGTTCCCTCACCTTCCCTCCTCTCCTTTCTCTCGGGCTGCGTGCCCTCACCTTCCCTCCTCTCCTTTCTCTCAGGTGCGTGCCCTCACCTTCCCTCCTCTCCTTTCTCTCGGGTTGCGTGCCCTCACCTTCCCTCCTCTCCTTTCTCTCAGGTGCGTGCCCTCACCTTCCCTCCTCTCCTTTCTCTCAGGTGCGTGCCCTCACCTTCCCTCCTCTCCTTTCTCTCAGGTGCGTGCCCTCACCTTCCCTCCTCTCCTTTCTCTCAGGTGCGTACCCTCACCTTCCCTCCTCTCCTTTCTCTCAGGTGCGTGCCCTCACCTTCCCTCCTCTCCTTTCTCTCGGGTTGCGTGCCCTCACCTTCCCTCCTCTCCTTTCTCTCAGGTGCGTACCCTCACCTTCCCTCCTCTCCTTTCTCTCAGGTGCGTACCCTCACCTTCCCTCCTCTCCTTTCTCTCAGCTGCGTGCCCTCACCTTCCCTCCTCTCCTTTCTCTCAGGTGCGTGCCCTCACCTTCCCTCCTCTCCTTTCTCTCAGGTGCGTACCCTCACCTTCCCTCCTCTCCTTTCTCTCAAGTGCGTGCCCTCACCTTCCCTCCTCTCCTTTCTCTCAGGTGCGTGCCCTCACCTTCCCTCCTCTCCTTTCTCTCAGGTGCGTACCCTCACCTTCCCTCCTCTCCTTTCTCTCAGGTGCGTACCCTCACCTTCCCGCCTCTCCTTTCTCTCGGGCTGCGTGCCCTCACCTTCCCTCCTCTCCTTTCTCTCGGGCTGCGTACCCTCACCTTCCCTCCTCTCCTTTCTCTCGGGCTGCGTGCCCTCACCTTCCCTCCTCTCTCTTGGGCTGCGTGACCTCACCTTCCCTCCTCTCTCTTGGGCTGCGTGCCCTCACCTTCCCTCCTCTCTCTTGGGCTGCGTGACCTCACCTTCCCTCCTCTCTCTTGGGCTGCGTGACCTCACCTTCCCTCCTCTCTCTTGGGCTGCGTGCCCTCACCTTCCCTCCTCTCTCTTGGGCTGCGTGCCCTCACCTTCCCTCCTCTCTCTTGGGCTGCGTGCCCTCACCTTCCCTCCTCTCTCTTGGGCTGCGTGACCTCACCTTCCCTCCTCTCTTGGGCTGCGTGCCCTCACTTTCCCTCCTCTCTCTTGGGCTGCGTGACCTCACCTTCCCTCCTCTCTCTTGGGCTGCGTGCCCTCACCTTCCCTCCTCTCTTGGGCTGTGTGCCCTCACCTTCCCTCCTCACTCTTGGGCTGCGTGCCCTCACCTTCCCTCCTCACTCTTGGGCTGCGTGCCCTCACCTTCCCTCCTCACTCTTGGGCTGCGTGCCCTCACCTTCCCTCCTCTCTCTTGGGCTGCGTGCCCTCACCTTCCCTCCTCACTCTTGGGCTGCGTGCCCTCACCTTCCCTCCTCTCTCTTGGGCTGCGTGCCCTCACCTTCCCTCCTCTCTCTTGGGCTGCGTGACCTCACCTTCCCTCCTCTCTCTTGGGCTGCGTGACCTCACCTTCCCTCCTCTCCTTTCTCTCGGGCTGCGTGCCCTCACCTTCCCTCCTCTCTCTTGGGCTGCGTGACCTCCTCACCTTCCCTCCTCACTCTTGGGCTGCGTGCCCTCACCTTCCCTCCTCACTCTTGGGCTGCGTGCCCTCACCTTCCCTTCTCTCTCTTGGGCTGCGTGCCCTCACCTTCCCTCCTCTCTCTCGGGCTGCGTGCCCTCACCTTCCCTCCTTTCCTTTCTTTCGGGCTGCGTGCCCTCACCTTCCCTCCTCTCTCTCGGGCTGCGTGCCCTCACCTTCCCTCCTCTCCTTTCTCTCGGGCTGCGTGCCCTCACCTTCCCTCCTCTCTCTCGGGCTGCGTGCCCTCACCTTCCCTCCTCTCTCTCGGGCTGCGTGCCCTCACCTTCCCTCCTCTCTCTCGGGCTGCGTGCCCTCACCTTCCCTCCTCTCCTTTCTCTCGGGCTGCGTGCCCTCACCTTCCCTCCTCTCCTTTCTCTCGGGCTGCGTGCCCTCACCTTCCCTCCTCTCCTTTCTCTCGGGCTGCGTGCCCTCACCTTCCCTCCTCTCCTTTCTCTCGGGCTGCGTGCCCTCACCTTCCCTCCTCTCCTTTCTCTCGGGCTGCGTGCCCTCACCTTCCCTCCTCTCCTCTCTCTCGGGCTGCGTACCCTCACCTTCCCTCCTCTCCTTTCTCTCGGGCTGCGTGCCCTCACCTTCCCTCCTCTCTCTCGGGCTGCGTGCCCTCACCTTCCCTCCTCTCCTTTCTCTCGGGCTGCGTGCCCTCACCTACCCTCCTCTCCTTTCTCTCGGACTGCGTGCCCTCACCTACCCTCCTCTCCTTTCTCTCGGGCTGCGTGCCCTCACCTTCCCTCCTCTCCTTTCTCTCGGGCTCCGTGCCCTCACCTTCCCTCCTCTCCTTTCTCTCGGGCTGCGTGCCCTCACCTTCCCTCCTCTCCTTTCTCTCGGGCTGCGTGCCCTCACCTTCCCTCCTCTCGGGCTGCGTGCCCTCACCTTCCCTCCTCTCCTTTCTCTCGGGCTGCGTGCCCTCACCTACCCTCCTCTCCTTTCTCTCGGGCTGCGTGCCCTCACCTTCCCTCCTCTCTCTCGGGCTGCGTGCCCTCACCTTCCCTCCTCTCCTTTCTCTCGGGCTGCGTGCCCTCACCTTCCCTCCTCTCCTTTCTCTCTGGCTGTGTGCCTTCATCTTCCCTCCTCTCCTTTCTCTCTGGCTGCGTGCCCTCACCTTCCCTCCTCTCCTTTCTCTCGGGCTGCGTGCCCTCACCTTCCCTCCTCTCCTCTCTCTCGGGCTGCGTACCCTCACCTTCCCTCCTCTCCTTTCTCTCGGGCTGCGTGCCCTCACCTTCCCTCCTCTCCTCTCTCTCGGGCTGCGTGCCCTCACCTTCCCTCCTCTCCTTTCTCTCGGGCTGCGTGCCCTCACCTTCCCTCCTCTCTCTCGGGCTGCGTGCCCTCACCTTCCCTCCTCTCCTTTCTCTCGGGCTGCGTGCCCTCACCTTCCCTCCTCTCCTTTCCTTTCTCTCGGGCTGCGTGCCTTCATCTTCCCTCCTCTCCTTTCCTCTATTGGGCTAAGTACAAGTCGAGCTTTGGTGATCTAGAGTTTGATCATGTGTCGTGCTCTAATCACCCCCAAAGCTGCAGACAAAATTCACCAAACGCCAACCGGTGATGAAACTATAACTCCCAGCATGTCCTAATAGCTGCACAGAACTCGCTGGGTTGCAGCAGCCGCCATTAGAGAATCTGCAGAGCTGTGGATGCAGCTTTGGATGGGATTGGAGTAGAAGACACTACACAATCACTTACCCTTGAAATCTCGGTAATACAGGAACCTCCACAGGGAGGGGTCTTCGATGTCCTCGTGCAGAGTTTTACACGTTTCACCGAGGGACAAGAGGGAACGAACTTCCAGAAGACGGAAGATCCGCAGCTTCAGCTCGGGGGGCAAAACCATCAAACCGAAAACATCGGGAAGACCCAGGGCTGCGGGACGGAGGAGAGTAACATGCTTACATCCAGAAATTACTGCATCCCCCCACCTCCCCCACAGGTGGCGCCGCTCGTCTCTTACCTTGCCGAGCAGCAGCAAGTAAAGGGTAAAGCAGCTGATCCTTGAAGAGGCATGATAACTTCTGCAAGTCCCTGTACACCGAGGCCGCAGCACGGCCTAAAAGGAAAAAGTCATGTGCATCGATAGTATAATGTGCGTATGATCGTATGTCTGCACTCACTGCAGAAAGAGAGGGAGGAGGGGGATGCAGCTGCAGAATTACTACTCACTGCCTGCTGGACACTCATGCTGTGAGGTGGGAATAAGGAATAGAGGGGTCAGATTACAGCCCGTCTTATCCATACTCAGGAAGTCAGATGGTTCCTTCTCTTTCATTCCCTCTCACAGACACTATCAGAGGGGAGAAAGGGCAAACATGTCGCCCGTCTGCACTACCCCGCGCCTGAGCCTCATTCTGTGAGAGGGAAGAAAATGCTACAACCTGTCCGAGACTAGTGCCGTAAAACAACCCTCCACCTCCCCTCTCACAGCATGAGTCTCACAGCGAGGACAGGAAAACAAGGTGTAATATGAGCCTCCACCTCCCTTCTCACAGCATGAGTCTCACAGCGAGGACAGGAAAACAAGGTGTAATATGAGCCTCCACCTCCCCTCTCACAGCATGAGTCTCATAGTGAGGCCGAGAAAACCGGGTGTAATATGAGCCTCCACCTCCCCTCTCACAGCATGAGTCTCACAGCGAGGCCAAGAAAACCGGGTGTAATATGAGCCTCCACCTCCCCTCTCACAGCATGAGTCTCACAGCAAGGCCAGGAAAACCGGGTGTAATATGAGCCTCCACCTCCCCTCTCTCAGCATGAGTCTCACAGCGAGGCCAGGAAAACCGGGTGTAATATGAGCCTCCACCTCCCCTCTCACACCATGAGTCTCACAGCGAGGCCAAGAAAACCGGGTGTAATATGAGCCTCCACCTCCCCTCTCACAGCATGAGTCTCACAGCGAGGCCGAGAAAACCGGGTGTAATATGAGCCTCCACCTCCCCTCTCACAGCATGAGTCTCACAGCGAGACCGAGAAAACCGGGTGTAATATGAGCCTCCACCTCCCCTCTCACAGCATGAGTCTCACAGCGAGGCCGAGAAAACCGGGTGTAATAAGACCCTCCACCTCCCCTCTCACAGCATGAGTCTCACAGAGAGGACAGGAAAACCGGGTGTAATATGACCCTCCACCTCCCCTCTCACAGCATGAGTCTCACATGAAGGACTGAAAAACAGGGTGTAATATGACCCTCAACCTCCCCTCTCAGCATGAGTCTCACAGAGGACAGGAAAACCGGTGTAATATGACCGTCCACCTCCCCTCTCACAGAGAGGACAGGAAAACCAGGTGTAATATGACCCTCCACCTCCCCTCTCACAGCATGAGTCTCACAGGAAGGACCAGAAAACCGGGTGTAATAAGACCCTCCACCTCCCCTCTCACAGCATGAGTCTCACAGAGAGGTCAGGAAAACAGGGTGTAATATGAGCCTCCACCTCCCCTGTCACCACTCACAGCCTCTCAGTGAGGTGAGGGACGAGGTGTTGTATTACAGCCCATCTGTGAGAGTTGTGCTGTGAGAGGGGAGGGAGAGCAGCTGTGTGAATCTGTTTGGCTCACAGCACAGCCCCTGGTATAGGGGCGGGCGTTCCTGTGGGCTGTCATGCGGCCACTTTTGCGGACCACGTCCTTCCGCACACGCCCCCTGACTCTTACCTGCTTGCGGGTAGGTGATGTAGGAGTCGGTGGGAATCTGCAGCCTCTTCACGCTCTTAAGCTCTCCACCAATGCTCAAAGTAGCTGCAAAGGTGAGAGGACGTCATGTAAGATCAGCCACAAGACGACGCGCTCCGCTCACATCCAAAGCTGCATCACTAACCCCAGTCATATACCAATGATCCCACGGATTATGCTGCGGCCAGTACCATCTCCAATATGGCATCTCAGTCACACAGGGACAGAAGAATTGTGAATGCAGCTCTGGAGGTGATTGGAATAGAAAGACTGATGGCATTTAGGTCAGAATAAGCCAAGAAAGGGAAATGTTACTCAGTGCAGAGCGCAGCACATCCACCCCTCACTGTAATGTTACTCAGTGCAGAGCGCAGCACGTCCGCCCCTCACTGTAATGTTACTAAGTGCGGAGCGCAGCACATCCACCCCTCACTGTAATGTTACTCAGTGCAGAGCGCAGCACGTCCGCCCCTCACTGTAATGTTAGTGCAGAGCGCAGCACATCCACCCCTCACTGTAATGTTACTCAGTGCAGAGCGCAGCACATCCACCCCTCACTGTAATGTTACTCAGTGCAGAGCGCAGCACATCCACCCCTCACTGTAATGTTAGTGCAGAGCGCAGCACATCCACCCCTCACTGTAATGTTAGTGCAGAGCGCAGCACGTCCGCCCCTCACTGTAATGTTAGTGCAGAGCGCAGCACATCCACCCCTCACTGTAATGTTAGTGCAGAGCGCAGCACATCCGCCCCTCACTGTAATGTTAGTGCAGAGCGCAGCACGTCCGCCCCTCACTGTAATGTTAGTGCAGAGCGCAGCACATCCACCCCTCACTGTAATGTTAGTGCAGAGCGCAGCACATCCACCCCTCACTGTAATGTTAGTGCAGAGCGCAGCACATCCACCCCTCACTGTAATGTTAGTGCAGAGCGCAGCACATCCGCCCCTCACTGTAATGTTACCGAGTGCGGAGCGCAGCACATCCGCCCCTCACTGTAATGTTACTCAGTGCGGAGCGCAGCACATCCGCCCCTCACTGTAATGTTACTCAGTGCGGAGCGCAGCACATCCGCCCCTCACTGTAATGTTACTCAGTGCGGAGCGCAGCACATCCGCCCCTCACTGTAATGTTACTCAGTGCGGAGCGCAGCACATCCGCCCCTCACTGTAATGTTACTCAGTGCGGAGCGCAGCACATCCGCCCCTCACTGTAATGTTAGTGCAGAGCGCAGCACATCCACCCCTCACTGTAATGTTAGTGCAGAGCGCAGCACATCCGCCCCTCACTGTAATGTTACCGAGTGCGGAGCGCAGCACATCCGCCCCTCACTGTAATGTTACCGAGTGCGGAGCGCAGCACATCCGCCCCTCACTGTAATGTTAGTGCAGAGCGCAGCACATCCGCCCCTCACTGTAATGTTACTCAGTGCGGAGCGCAGCACATCCGCCCCTCACTGTAATGTTACTCAGTGCGGAGCGCAGCACATCCGCCCCTCACTGTAATGTTACTCAGTGCGGAGCGCAGCACATCCGCCCCTCACTGTAATGTTACTCAGTGCGGAGCGCAGCACATCCGCCCCTCACTGTAATGTTACTCAGTGCGGAGCGCAGCACATCCGCCCCTCCATTTCCTAACATATCCGTCTCCTCGCGCTGCTCATTGTCGCTGTCATTCCGTCCAGAGAATGAAAACCTGGTCAGATGTAATGGCTTCTCACAGCTGAGGGTCTGGTACATTGTAATCCTCGGAGAGGGGATATCAGCACAATCTGCTCCTGTTCTGTCACCGTGTATCAGTGCAGACGACGTCCTCACACAGGAATCCTGCCCCGGCTTACCATTGATGATCAGCACTTTGCACATGGGCACACAGACCAGGGCTGCAGAGCTGTCAGCGCTCAGAGCATGGAAGTAATGGAGCTTGTACACGCCGTCACCGGTTCTCCAGTCCTCAGGCATGGAAGACACCGCGCTCGTCATCTTCTGTAAAGAGAAGCAGGAGAGAGGACGCCCATCCTGTATTATACTCCAGAGCTGCACTCACTATTCTGCTGATGCAGTCATTGTGTACATACATTACTGATCCTGAGTTACCCCCTGTATTATACTCCAGAGCTGCACTCACTATTCTGCTGGTGCAGTCATTGTGTACATACATTACTGATCCTGAGTTACCCCCTGTATTATACTCCAGAGCTGTACTCACTATTCTGCTGGTGCAGTCACTGTGTACATACATTACATTACTGATCCTGAGTTACATCCTGTATTATACTCCAGAGCTGCAGTCACTATTCTGCTGGTACAGTCACTGTGTACATACATTACATTACTGATCCTAAGTTACATCCTGTATTATACTCCAGAGCTGCACTCATTATTCTGCTGGTGCAGTCACTGTGTACATACATTACATTACTGATCCTAAGTTACATCCTGTATTATACTCCAGAGCTGCACTCACTATTCTGCTGGTGCAGTCACTGTGTACATACATTACATTACTGATCCTGAGTTACCTCCTGTATTATACTCCAGAGCTGCACTCACTATTCTGCTGGTGCAGTCACTGTATACATACATTACATTACTGATCCTGAGTTACCTCCTGTATTATACTCCAGAGCTGCACTCACTATTCTGCTGGTGCAGTCACTGTGTACATACATTACATTACTGATCCTGAGTTACCTCCTGTATTATACTCCAGAGCTGCACTCACTATTCTGCTGGTGCAGTCACTGTGTACATACATTACATTACTGATCCTGAGTTACCTCCTGTATTATACTCCAGAGCTGTGCTCACTATTCTGCTGGTGCAGTCACTGTGTACATACATTACATTACTGATCCTGTACTGATCCGGAGTTATACCCTGTATTATACTTCAGAGCTGTGCTCACTATTCTGCTGGTGCAGTCACTGTGTACATACATTACATTACTGATCCTGTACTGATCCGGAGTTATACCCTGTATTATACTCCAGAGCTGCACTCACTATTCTGCTGGTGCAGTCACTGTGTATATACATTATATTACTGATCCTGAGTTACCTCCTGCATTATACTCCAGAGCTGCACTCACTATTCTGCTGGTGCAGTCACTGTGTATATACATTACTGATCCTGAGTTACCTCCTGTATTATACTCCAGAGCTGTGCTCACTATTCTGCTGGTGCAGTCACTGTATACATACATTACATTACTGATCCTGAGTTACCTCCTGTATTATGCTCCAGAGCTGCACTCACTATACTGCTGGTGCAGTCACTGTGTACATACATTACATTACTGATCCTGAGTTACATCCTGCATTATACTCCAGAGCTGCGCTCACAGTTCTGCTGGTGCAGTCACATTCTGGTGCCCGCTGTCAGGTGATGACCATTGACTCCATAGAAAATAAGATCCAGTCCACACTATGCAGACAGTGCCTCCGGTGGCCGCTCGCAGTTACTGCACTCACCTCCGGTTTGTAGCCAGTCTCCAGCATGAGGAGGTGGGTGAGGATGACGAGGGCGTCGCTGGCGCTGCTGCAGCCGGAGGAGAGGTACAGCATCTCCAGGGAGTGCGGGATCTTCCCGTCCACAGCCTCGCTGCACAGCATGGGCCCCGGTGCACGGCCGAGCGCGGCCTCCTCTGCCTATAATGTAACAGTTTTATCCAAGACAATCGCTAGAAAAGCAATTCCTGTAGTGACTGAGGGGGGATGGGGATCACTTTCTCACCTCTGCCGCCTCGTGGGCCCCGGAAGCAGCAGCGCCTTCCTTGCATTTCTGTCTTTTGTTCCGGACATCTTGGGTCTCGGGGGCAGCTGGAGGCGCCAGCTGCTGCGGGGTGGGGATCTCATTGGTTACTATGACGATCAGATCCCCGGACACGACTCCTAGCGCCTGCAGGCTGCGGTCATCCTCCGTCAGGGGGTCGCTGCCGTTCAGTGTGATGGAGAAATCCACATCAGGGCTGAGGGCGGAAGGTGCACGGCTTAAAGGGCAACTCCGGACCGAAGCGATATGAATACTGGTCATACGGGCACCAGTGCTATAACATATGAGGCCCTCTACACCCCGGTCTGTCCCTCCCAGCATGCCTCAGGAGAGGGCAAAGGTCAGGTATTCTGCTCTCTGGGAGGAGCTTTCTCCTGTGCTCATTGCCTCCCCCTAGTGGATGAGGCAGGAATAGGCTGGTGACCATTACTGAGATACGACTGCTGTGAGCTGATACAGAGCTGCGTTACTGTCTGCGCTCACTACCCATAATTAGTGATGAGCGAGCACCAAAATGCTGGAGTTTCCATTGACTTCCATTATACTCGGGTACTGAGTGGCGCCCGACCTGCCCGTTACGAGGATCGAGCATCTGAGCATGGGAGTGCCCGCTCAACACTAGCAACCAGCCAAGGTAAAGCAGACAGCTGGGGGCTGGAATTATCACGGTGGGAAGGTCCATGGTTATTGGGCCCTTCCCAGCCTAATAATAGCAGCCTGCAGCCTCTTCAGATGTGTTGCATCCACTTTGGCCGGCTCTTCCAGATTGCCCTGGTGCGGTGGAAATAGGGGTAATACTTTTGGGGTTGATGTCAGCTGACCAACAAGTTAGTAAAGGAAAGGAGAGGCCTCTATCAGACACCCCATCACTAACCCGGGAGATGTAATGAGGGGAAAAAAAAAAATACTTTAAATATTTTATATAAAACAAAAAAAGAAAAAAAAAAAACACTCCCCGATTCATGACCCTGTTCACCTATAAAAAAAAAAGCCACAAAGATCCAAAGTAGTCCGCCGAATGTGACGTAGTCCAGGGCGTTCCCACGTCGTCCGTTACTATGGCGGTGCAGCCGGAGCGGGAGACACCTCTGAAGCCTCGTCCTCAGCACCAGGCGCCACAGGCTGGAATACAGAGTCAGGGGAGCGCCACGGTCTACGTCGGGGCTGCAGGGATTTTGGTGACGGAGGGACGGCTCGTGTAGATTTCTTCACCTCTCACTTTTTTTGTCTTTCAGGTTTCCATTCGTCGACTACTTCAGATCTTCATGGGTTGATTTTTTTTTTTTGGGCTTGATGTCGGCTGTGAATTCCCAGCTGCCAGTGACCCCTCCCCCGCCTCTGGCCCCGCCTTCTCTATGTTCTGCCCTTTCTGAGCTCTGCTCCACCCTTGTTGAAGTGATTTGTTATGTAGGTTCGTGCTGATGTTTATATGAAAAAATTCTTTAATAAATAGTTAAAAAACAAAACATTTCCCTGATCAGCGCTGCACCAGGGCAGTAAGGAAGACCCGGCAAAGCGTCAACTGGAGAACATTGTACTGGGGGGGGCTCCGAGGGGACGTCGTCCTGTGTAGGGGGCTCCATAAGTACATCGTCCTGTGTAGGGGGGCTCTATGGGGACATCGTCCTGTGTAAGGGGGCTCCGTGGGGACGTCGTCCTGCGCGGGGGGCTCTGTGGGGACCTTGTCCTGCGCGGGGGGCTTTGTGGGGACCTTGTCATGCGCGGGGGGGCTCCGTGGGGACGTCGTCCTGCGCGGGGGGGGCTCCGTGGGGACGTCGTCCTGCGCGGGGGGGGCTCCGTGGGGACCTTGTCATGCGCGGGGGGGCTCCGTGGGGACGTCGTCCTGCGCGGGGGGGGCTCCGTGGGGACGTCGTCCTGCGTGGGGGGCTCCGTGGGGACCTTGTCATGCGCGGGGGGCTCCGTGGGGACATCGTTCTGCGCGGGGGGCTCTGTGGGGACGTCGTCCTGCGCGGGGGGCTCCGTGGGGACATCGTTCTGCGCGGGGGGCTCTGTGGGGACCTTGTCATGCGCGGGGGGCTTCGTGGGGACCTTGTCATGCGCGGGGGGCTCCGGCAGTTCGCAGGGGTCAGGCTGCCGGTCACGTACCTGAACCCCAGTGCTGGGAGCAGTGTTTGGCGCAGGATTCCCCGCAGCGTCCCCAGCGTCTCCGCGTCCCCCTGCAGCACCACACAGGAGGTCTGGTTCCCGGCTCGGACCCTCAGATTCATCCTGTGGAGACACAACAGCCGTCACCGTCTGCCCATCCCCCCAGCGCTTTCACTTTCACTTTCACGGCCATCCATATACAGTGTGATATATACAGGCAGCGAAGTCACCATGGGAACAGCGATTCCACCGGTCAATAAACATCCGTTTCATTAGTCGGTGCAATTTAACCCTTTGTAATTAATATTGAGAAATATATCGTTTCACGAAAGTGAAAGCAATACCTGAGGATGGAAACACAACCTGTGCCGAGTCACTGCCTATGGCTGTCACATAGGAAACAGCACAGGTGGCTAATAAGGGTTAATGCTAACGGAGCACGATATTAAGGAGTGCAAGCTCTGCGGTCCAGCAGCTACACGGGCCGCCACTACATCCCGGCGATACCCACCTCGTCCAGCAGAGGGAGACAATGAGCTGCTTTCTTTTCCTTACCTGCGCACAGAGGAGTCTTCCTACCGCACGTGATGACATCACGGTCACGTGACTACAGGACGCGATCGTTCTCGAACGGCCGTTGTGAATAAACGTACAGTACGTGCTGACGTCACCACGTGATGACACACGCTGACAGATTTTGACGGCCATCTACAGTGTGGCAGAAAAATAACTTACATAACGCCCAAAATAAAAAAAAGAGGGTCTTCCGGAAGTGACGTCTGAGCCAGTTCCGGTGCCGGTTGGCAGTGTGTGTGTGAAGGCGAGGAGCTGTCACCATGAGCCGCAGCTACAATGACGAGTTACAGTATCTGGACAAGATCCACAAGAACTGCTGGAGGATCCGCAAGGGATTCGTCCCCAACATGCAGGTCCCGTACACACCGAGCGGCAACTACACCGGACAGAATACAGTGTGACCGGTGCACTGTGCACAGGGGCTATAGCCAGTGTAATGCCGAGGGGTGGGCTATAGGGGGCGATGGTAACAGTGACTGCAGCTCTGGAGGATAATACAGGAGGTAACTCAGGATCAGTAATGTATGTACACAGTGACTGCACCAGCAGAATAGTGAGTGCAGCTCTGGAGTATAATACAGGGGGTAACTCAGGATCAGTAATGTAATGTATGTACACAGTGACTGCACCAGCAGAATAGTGAGTGCAGCTCTGGAGTATAATACAGGAGGTAACTCAGGATCAGTAATGTAATGTATGTACACAGTGACTGCACCAGCAGAATAGTGAGTGCAGCTCTGGAGTATAATACAGGAGGTAACTCAGGATCAGTAATGTAATGTATGTACCCAGTGACTGCCCCAGCAGTATAGTGAGTGCAGCTCTGGAATATAATACAGGAGGTAACTCAGGATCAGTAATGTAATGTGTGTACACAGTGACTGCACCAGCAGAATAGTGAGTGCAGCTCTGGAGTATAATACAGGAGGTAACTCAGGATTAGTAATGTAATGTATGTACACAGTGACTGCACCAGCAGAATAGTGAGTGCAGCTCTGGGGTATAATACAGGATCAGTAATGTATGTACACAGTGACTGCACCAGTAGAATAGTGAGGGCAGCTCTGGAGTATAATACAGGAGGTAACTCAGGATCAGTAATGTAATGTATGTACACAGTGACTGCACCAGCAGAATAGTGAGTGCAGCTCTGGGGTATAATACAGGAGGTAACTCAGGATCAGTAATGTAATGTATGTACACAGTGACTGCACCAGCAGAATAGTGAGTGCAGCTCTGGAGTATAATACAGGAGGTAACTCAGGATCAGTAATGTAATGTATGTACACAGTGACTGCACCAGCAGAATAGTGAGTGCAGCTCTGGAGGATAATACAGGAGGTAACTCAGGATCAGTAATGTAATGTATGTATACAGTGACTGCAGCAGCAGAATAGTGAGTGCAGCTCTGGGGTATAATACAGGATGTAACTCAGGATCAGTAATGTAATGTATGTACACAGTGACTGCACCAGCAGAATAGTGAGTGCAGCTCTGGAGTATAATACAGGAGGTAACTCAGGATCAGTAATGTAATGTATGTACACAGTGACTGCACCAGCAGAATAGTGAGTGCAGCTCTGGAGTATAATACAGGAGGTAACTCAGGATCAGTAATGTAATGTATGTACACAGTGACTGCACCAGCAGAATAGTGAGTGCAGCTCTGGAGTATAATACAGGAGGTAACTCAGGATCAGTAATGTAATGTATGTACACAGTGACTGCACCAGCAGAATAGTGAGTGGAGCTCTGGAGTAATACAGGAGGTAACTCAGGATCAGTAATGTAATGTGTGTACACAGTGACTGCACCAGCAGAATAGTGAGTGCAGCTCTGGAGTATAATACAGGAGGTAACTCAGGATCAGTAATGTAATGTATATACACAGTGACTGCACCAGCAGAATAGTGAGTGCAGCTCTGGGGTATAATACAGGAGGTATCTCAGGATCAGTAATGTAATGTATGTACACAGTGACTGCACCAGCAGAATAGTGAGTGCAGCTCTGGAGGATAATACAGGAGGTAAGTCAGGATCAGTAATGTATGTACACAGTGACTGCACCAGCAGAATAGTGAGTGCAGCTCTGGAGTATAATACAGGAGGTAACTCAGGATCAGTAATGTAATGTATGTACACAGTGACTGCACCAGCAGAATAGTGAGTGCTGCTCTGGAGTATAATACAGGAGGTAACTCAGGATCAGTAATGTAATGTATGTACACAGTGACTGCACCAGCAGAATAGTGAGTGGAGCTCTGGAGTAATACAGGAGGTAACTCAGGATCAGTAATGTAATGTGTGTACACAGTGACTGCACCAGCAGAATAGTGAGTGCAGCTCTGGAGTATAATACAGGAGGTAACTCAGGATCAGTAATGTAATGTATGTACACAGTGACTGCAGCAGCAGAATAGTGAGTGCTGCTCTGGAGTATAATACAGGAGGTAACTCAGGATCAGTAATGTAATGTATGTACACAGTGACTGCACCAGCAGAATAGTGAGTGCAGCTCTGAAGTATAATGCTGGAGGTAACTGTCTGTCTTATTCTCAGGTGGAAGGTGTTTTCTATGTGAATGACCCCCTGGAGAAGCTGATGTTTGAGGAGCTGAGGAATGCCTGTCGTGGTGGCGGTAAGTTCTGCTGTCGGCTTCTCCGTATTATTGTGGCTCATTTCCATATAGTCTGGTTCGGTCTCTCTTTCTGACTCCTCACAGTCAGTAGATGAAGAGTAACACACGGGATTGTTATTCGGTAACCATGGAGACGCATCGCTCTGCGCAGGCGCTGTGTAATCAGTTTGTTTGGATTGTTTGCCGCCTGTACCCATGGAGACGCATCGCTCCGTGCAGGCGCTGTGTACTCAGTTTGATTGGATTGTTTGCCGCCTGTACCCATGGAGACGCATCGCTCCGCGCAGGCGCTGTGTACTCAGTTTGATTGGATTGTTTGCCGCCTGTACCCATGGAGACGCATCGCTCCGCGCAGGCGCTGTGTACTCGGTTTGATTGGATTGTTTGCCGCCTGTACCCATGGAGACGCATCGCTCCGCGCAGGCGCTGTGTAGTCAGATGGGTTGGATTCTTTGCCGCCTGTAACCGTGGAGACGCATCGCTCCGCACATGCGCTGTGTAGTCAGATGGGTTGGATTGTTTGCCGCCTGTAACCGTGGAGACGCATCGCTCCGCGCAGGCGCTGTGTACTCAGATTGATTGGATTGTTTGCTCACCCTCTATAATGCCTGTGATGAGATCTCTCTGTTCTTGCAGGTGCTGGGGGTTTTCTTCCTGCGATGAAGCAGATTGGAAACGTTGCGGCTCTTCCCGGAATAGTGCATGTAAGCTCTGTGCTGCGTCCTGATGTGGGGAGGGGGACGGGGGGCGCTGCTGGGATCAGGATGAGTGTCCAGGCTGCGCGGTCAGATCCTGCGCGGTCAGCTCCTGCGCAGTCAGATCCTGCACATGGAGACTCCTCATTCCCTTCTTTCCCCGCAGAGATCCATCGGGCTTCCTGACGTTCACTCCGGCTACGGCTTTGCTATCGGTAACATGGCGGCCTTTGACATGGAGAATCCGGATGCGGTGGTCTCCCCAGGTAGGAGGGAGGCGGATCTCTGGACATTTACACAGACCCTTCCCCTTAGACACTGAGTGTTCAGCTGCCGGTTCATGCTTTGTCCTGCAGGGGGCGTCGGATTTGACATAAACTGCGGGGTCCGCTTGCTTCGCACCAATCTGGATGAGGGGGACGTGCAGCCATTGAAGGAGCAGCTCGCCCAGTCCATGTTCGACCACATTCCTGTCGGGGTGGGATCAAAGGGAGTGATCCCCATGAGCGCTAAGTAAGTGGGGGCAGGGGGTCAGTATGGGTGGGGCTCCCAAGGTTTGGCCCCCCAGCAATGGAGACACTTGACCTCCGGTAGCGGTGTATCCTGCAGCTGTCCATCTGGGGGGTCCTAATCTGTCTGACCTCTTTTAATCTAGAGACCTGGAAGAAGCGCTGGAGATGGGGGTGGACTGGTCCCTGAGGGAGGGCTACGCCTGGGCCGAGGACAAGGAGCACTGCGAGGAGTACGGCCGGATGCTGCAGGCCGACCCCAGCAAGGTGTCCTCCAAGGCCAAGAAGCGGGGGCTGCCCCAGGTATCCACCACATGCAATCACCTCCAGAGCTGCACTCGCAGTTCTGCTCTGGGTTTAACCGGTAGAATGAATTCTTCACCTTATATTTTTTTTCGGTTTGCAGCTCGGCACCCTGGGAGCCGGGAACCACTACGCCGAGATCCAGGTGGTGGACGAGATTTTCGACGAGTACGCCTCCAAGAAAATGGGCATCGATCACAAGGGGCAGGTGTGCGTGATGATTCACAGCGGCAGCCGCGGCCTCGGCCACCAGGTGGCGACAGGTCTGTATCGCCTCGAAGGACGCCTCTGTTGTTCCCTGTTATCAGCCGCTCAACATCAGTCTTCTCTCCAGATGCTCTTGTTGCCATGGAGAAAGCCATGAAGCGAGACAAGATTACCGTAAACGACCGGCAGCTGGCGTGCGCCAGGATCTCCTCCCCCGAGGGGCAGGACTACCTGAAGGGCATGGCCGGCGCCGGGAACTACGCCTGGGTGAACCGCTCCTCCATGACCTTCCTGACGAGACAGGTAATAATGGGACTGAGGGGGTTAATATTTGACCTCTGACCCCTCCCCCTCCCGGGGGGCTTATTCCGAGGTTTCTCCATTTCAAGGCGTTTGCCAAAGTCTTCAACACGACCCCCGACGACCTGGACATGCACGTGATCTACGACGTGTCGCACAACATCGCCAAGGTGGAGCAGCACGTGGTGGACGGCAAAGAGCGGACGCTGCTGGTGCACCGGAAGGGATCCACCCGCGCCTTCCCCCCCGCATCACCCGCTGATCGCTGTGGATTACCAGGTCAGCCCTCACCCACAGCCCGGGATTACAGGGGTCCCGGCTCATAAACCAGGACCAGAGCTGCTGAATATATCCGCTCCTGCTTTCACCAAAAGGGTTGTGGTTTAACCCCTTAGACGGAGCCAACACTGGTCGTGGCATTTAAGCGGTTCGATCGTAAAAAGGGAGGGCGGGAGGTGTGATCAGGTTATGGGTCTTAGAGAAGGGAAACAAGAAAAATCCCAAAAATATAGAGGTGTGTGCCTGCGCCTGATGTGCGTGCCTCTCCCCCGCAGCTGACCGGGCAGCCCGTACTGATCGGCGGCACCATGGGCACCTGCAGCTACGTGTTGACTGGCACCGAGCAAGGCATGACGGAGACGTTCGGGACCACCTGCCACGGAGCCGTAAGTAGCGCCGTCCTCCCCCCGGGTGCGAGGGGTTAATAGGACGCCCCTGACATCTCGGCTTCTCTCCTCCAGGGTCGGGCGCTGTCCAGAGCCAAATCTAGACGCAACCTGGACTTCCAAGACGTTCTGGACAAGCTGGCGGACCTGGGCATCGCCATCCGCGTGGCCTCGCCCAAACTGGTGATGGAGGAGGTGAGTGGTCTCCGTCCAGTAATGATGGGGGGGCTTCCGGCATTGCCGCCTTACATCTGCGGGAGGAGATAGCCCCCCCTCGTCTGACCACTCACGCGCTTTGTGTCCCCTTCAGGCCCCCGAGTCCTACAAGAACGTGACGGACGTAGTCAACACCTGCCACGACGCCGGGATCAGCAAGAAAGCCATTAAGCTGCGGCCCATCGCCGTCATCAAGGGCTAAGGAGATCGTCCGCAGCGCCACAGACTGTAAAGGGCTAAACTGCAAGTCTCCCCCCGCAACAGGACCCAGGACGGATCCTCCACCCAAAATACGGATCATTTCTTTGTTTCCCTTTAATTTAACCCCCTCTGGTCCATGTAATGGTTATATGGGGGGCAGCGGCTCTGCCCATGAATTGGTACCGACAGTCTGTTCAGAAATGTGCAGGAAAATGGAAAATTCCTCCAAGCCCTGACCACGGGGCACTCCGGCACCACTGGCTTCCACTGCGGATGGGACCTCACGTTTACACCTACCTCCGGGAATCTGTACACGTCACCGGTGGCGGCAGCTGACCCCCCACTCAGGAAGTGAGCGGTGCCGGAGTGCCCCTCTAAGGTTTTCCCTATGAATGTGTTGGAGGGAACAGGTTGAGGGTGGGGGCCACTGTCCACACTGTGCAGCTGTGTAATAAAGAGCTTGTAAGCGCTGCGCTTCTCGCAAAGGAGACCGGACATCGCCGCAGAGGTGGCCGGTAACCTAGACGACGAGCAGTAAACTAATAATACTTCCTTTTTTGAAAAACATAGAGGTAGATTGTAAAGTTGCTTTTACCCTCGGAGTATTCGTGGCCTATTCAGGAAATATCCCTCAAAAACAGCCTGATAGGAGGCGGTTCGGCAGGCGGGACCCCCATATCGAGGGGGGGGGGCCATATCCTGCATTCGTGGCCACAGAAAACCTGTACTTAAAGGGGTCGTCCAATATCTGATTGGTGACATCTGACAATTGCCGGCAGCGGCGGACGTGCGGAGCCTGAACAGCGCCGTACTCCTGTAGTGGCCGTTCTCGGTACTGCGGCTCAGCTCCTATTGTAGTGATTGGGCTGTTCATCTGGGGAATCACAGCAGACGTTTGTAGGATCTGATGAATTTTGGTCACCGGCCCCCCGTTATGTATGAAGCCCAACTTCTGGCCTCATCATTTTGCTTCTTCTTTGTTATGATGAAATATGAATAATTTGGTAAAGATTGTGCAATAGAGTTCTGCAAAAAATGGTGGCTCTGCCCTCTCCGGCGTCCAGTGTGGCCGGCATTCTGGGCACCGCTGGCATTTCCTGGGCCACACAGATTCCGGCGGATCAGGATCACATTGCTCAACTCTATTGTGCACATTTTTACAAATGATCTTGATAAAATTCTACCGTTTTCGGTCCGCAGCTCCCATGCAGAGCTATGTGTCTCCAGAGCCCCTCCGCTGCCATCTGCAGAGGGACTTTACTAACACCGGGCTGCGGATCTGCCACTCGGGACTGTTTATAGTCTGATTTCATGGAGACACACCGCGCAGCATGGGCGCTGCACACACACAACGGGCGCAGCTTTCCTATTCGGGATGTTTTGCACTTATGTTTCTTTTTTAATTTTGCATTTATTGGAAAAATGAAAGAAAGGATTTACAAAGTATGTGAACCCATTCAGACCATTTTCTTTAACATTTGGGAACTCCTTTGCCTTTGAAGTCCTCGGTTACTAAATTTAGGGAAATAATGATATTTTTGTTCAAAGGAATATTTCTTCTTTTTTTTGCCATTAAAAATTCCTCAAGGAGCAAAATCTGTGTGATTTTTATTTATTTTTGCAGTTTTCATGCATTTTTATTTACATGTACACATTGTATCTTCTAATAGCCACCACTAGGTGGTGCTGAGGAGCCAAATACATCCTGCAGTGAGCTCCCCCTAGTGGTGCATTGATCTTTACATTAAACACAGTCGAGCTCCCCCTAGTGATGTACTGACATTTATATTAAAGGGAACCTGTCAGCAGAAATTTTGCTTTAAACCTAAAAGTGTCCCCCTCTGCAGCTCGTGGGCTGCATTCTGGAAAGGTTCCTATAGTTTTTGTGCCCCCTTTTAGACCAAATTAAATACTTTCTAAAGTTGTACCTTTTTGGTATGCAAATCTTCTAAATTATCCATGGGGGCGGGCCGTCTGGTGTCCGTTACTGTCCCTCCTGCCGATTTACGCCGTCCCCCAACGCTCCATTTCATACCTCAGGGCGCCGCCCAGTGCGCCCGTGATCCCGCGCATGCGTCGTGCGACTGTACCGGGACTGTGCACAGTGTGACCGCTGATGACGTGTTGCGCAGGCACGAGATTATGGGCGGCGCTCTGTCATCAGCAAGTGCCTGCCCATAATCTCGTGCCCGCCCTTTCTCCTCTGCCTCCAGCGTTCTGCGCAAGATGACCCGACGTCACCTCTTTCCCATCTTGCCCTGGAGCAGGAAATAGATGGGAGGAGTGGAGCAGGACACCACCGGTTACGAGAGTTGATGTCGGGACATCTGGCCAGCGCTTGCGCAGAACGGTGGAGGCAATCACAGCGCCGCCCATAATCTCGTGCCTGCGCAACACGTCATCAGCGGTCACACTGAGCACAGTCCCGGTACAGTCGCACGGCACATGCGCGGGACCTCGGGAGCACTGGGCAGCGTCCTGAAGTATGAAATGGAGCGTTGGGGGACGGCGTAAATCGGCAGGAGGGACAGTAACGGACACCAGACAGCCCGTCCCCATGGATAATTTAGAAGATTTGCATAGGAAAAGGTACAACTTTATAAAGTATTTAATTTGGTTTAAAAGGGGGCACAAAAACTATAGGAACCTGCTAGAATGCAGCCTACGAGCTGCAGAGGGGGAAACGTTTAGGTTTAAAGCAAAATGTCTGCTGATGGGTTCCCTTTAAACAGTGAGCTCCCCCCTCATGGTGCACTGACCTTTATATTAGGCAGTGGAGCCCCCCTTCATGGTGAACTGACCATTATATTAAACCGTGTGCAGTGAGCTCCCCCTAGTGGGGTACTGACCTCTCTATTACACACTGTACAGTGACCTCCCCCTAGTGGTGCATTGATCTTTATATTAAACAGTGTGCAGTGAGCTCCCCCTAGTGATGTACTGACTTTTATATTAAACAGTGAGCCCTCCCTCATGGTGCACTGACCTTTATATTAGGCAGTGGAGCCCCCCTTCGTGGTGAACTGACCATTATATTAAACAGTGTGCAGTGAGCTCCCCCTAGTGGGGTACTGACCTTTATATTAAACGCAGTGTGCAGTGAGCTCCCCCTAGTGGGGTACTGACCTCTATATTAAACGCAGTGTGCAGTGAGCTCCCCCTCATAGTGCTCTGACCTTTATATTAGGAAGTGAGCTCCCCCTTGTGTATCACTGACTTTTAAATTAAACCATGTTCAGTGAGCTCCCTCTCGTGGTGCACGGACCTCTATATTAAACACTGTGCCTTGAGCTCCCCCTAGTGGTGGCTGAAAACATAAAGAATTATACCATACAGTCTTTCCATTACCTTTATGACCATCCCGGGGAATTTGGATCTCAGAGAAGCACTGACCCCTATAGGAATATTAATATGTAAGACAGCTGTCTGCAGCAGAAGCCTCCCCCTCTGCCTGTGTAAGCCATGTCCCCTTAGTTCCCTATCGGGAAATGGACCAGATCAGAGCTAGGTTCAGTGTGCAGCCTCTAGATATGAAGAAGAATGTTCCAAGTTGCTGACTGCAAGCAGAGATATTGAAACCATGAGAATATTCGAATGTTGACTAGATGTGGTGTTATTGGGGTTTGGGTTAGGCGTTCTGCACAAGGCTGGTAGAGTGGGATGTACCATGGGAAATATTGTCCACATAAGACCCTTTATCCTCCACCGGGGGTCTCAGGGCCTCCAAGTCTAGTAAATCCTGAAGACGTTGGATGTATCCTATGGCTGCCCGTAGGGTCTCCACCTTGCTCAGCCGTTTCTCCGCCACTTCCTGGGGCAGATGCTGCCTGAGTCTTGTGTAGCCCTCGTTCACGCATCGTACCCTTTGTCTTTCCCTTTCGTTCCTTTTTCGGACGAAGGCCGGCTCAGTGGAGTAGTCATAAAATCCCAGGTGGTTTTGGAAAGGCAAGTAGGAAAAATGAGCAGAGTATCTGCTGTTCCAGTAAGAGGCAGAGTCAAAGTGGAAGGAGACCCCATAGGTGTCAGGTAATGATGGGTCATGGTGGTCTACATGGATTCCCCAGGGTGTAGTTACTGAATGGAACAAGGTTCTTTGGAAGAACAGGTCCTGCTTCCTGCTGTTCATTTTAGCGACGGTCGATAAGGATGTCCACCTCTACCTCCTGTCTTGTTATCACGGAGAACCTCTCTATTAGTACCCTCATGAAGCTGAGAACATCTTAAAGTGATACCTCCTGTGGTATCACAATGTGTCCTTGGACAATTAGCCCCTGAAGTCCTTTCTTCAATTTAGGTCCTGTCTTGGCCAACTGGGAGGAAACCCTTTAAGTCCCTTCTTTTATGGTGCTTCCTACCTAGACCTACAGTGTTGACGACTTCTAGATGCCTTCCGTCTGGCTTGGTTCTGTCTTGGTCAACATAGTTTACACACCTGTTTCTCATGTGAAGAAAATCGATGTTCCTTCCTACACGATGAAGCCTGTATTGGCCAGGTAGGTTTAAAACCTTAAAAGTCCAACCTTCGTGGTGAAGCCTGTCTCATAACTTCATTCCTTTCTGTAAGATGCTTCTGGTCTTGTCCTACTAAGTGGACAACTCCTTTATCCTTTCATCATCCTTGATCCCATCTTGGTCAACTTAATTTTTAACATCTTATTGACCTTCCTTGGCCAACTACCTTTATAAACCTTCCATTTCAGGTGAGTCCTTCCTTGTCCAACTATGCCTAAAGCCTTTATGTCCACTACTTTGTCAACTAAGTAAACACTCCTTAGGACCCTCCAAGAAGAAAGGTCTTGGCCAACCCTTGCATCTGTTCCTTCGTGGGGTGACCTTGGCCAACAAAGTTTGCAATCCTTATAGCTCTTTGTCAATGGCAGATCCTGTTCTTGGCCAGTTAAGTCTACAATCCTTGAGTTTATTCCTTCACGAACTGTTCTTGGCCAACTACGCTGATGACACTACTAGACTTTCATTCACGATGGGTTGTCTTGGACAACTGCTAAAGCCTTATCTTCATGACCACTTAATTAGCCAACATCTCTGTGCCTTCCTTCAGGCTTTGACCTGTCTTGGCCAATTATGGACAACCTTTTTATCCTTTATGGCACGATAGGTTCTTTCTTGGCCAACATGCGACGATCTACAGGAGACCAGGCTGGTTCCACCTCCGAGTTATCAGATGCCACCCAGAATGAAAACTCCAGACATCTTCCTTATCCAACAGCCGCCCATTTAATCCGCCCTCAAAAAGTCTTCTTTGTGATCTTCTCACGGGTGGGATAATGTGATGTTTCTAGCAAGGAAGAGAGAAAAACATAAACAGAGTGAGGATTCCTGGTAATCGTCAGCTGTGTTTGATGTCGGTCCCTCTGAAAGATTGGCGATTTACACACTTAGGGGAGCGAGAGTCTTCAAAGACATCTCATCCTCCGTCCTGTGACCGACGTATCTCCTGGAATATTGTGCCCCGGGGCCGCGCTCCTACCTGGTGCCTCAATCAGTTATATCTCTGATCATGAGATGTGACCGCTGACTATGGTCACCGGGAGGGCAATAGTCACAACTACGGAGGTGACTGTCTCTGGAGGTTCCAGTGGTACATGATCATGGGGGGCCAGGTCACGGTAAATGGTTTCACCTCATTTGGATGGGATGGGGGGGCTTGGATTGCGTTTATGTCTGTGACAAGATATTAATTTTGTCCGGGCCTGTGCTGGCGCTGGGGAGATTACGGAGCCCCTTTTATTCCCTTTGTGCTCGCGGAGGTTTTATTTGTGGTTATCACACGTGAAGGGAGCGATCGTTGGCGTCCCCTTTAATTTACGCTGAGGTGTAAACATGGCATTAGGGAGATTAGTGATGATGGTAGGTAAAAATGGGAGTCGAGGGAGGGGGTGAGCCAATATTGGCAGCGTGCCCCCATAAGTGAGCACCACCTGCACAAGCTATGATGGTATTAGGGATTTTTTTCTCTATAGGCGCAGACCACACAATACGGGGAGGGGGAGCAGCGCCCCTATTTATGTATCGCCAGTGCTACTGGCGGGAGCCGAAACTACGGGACGGTGATGAGAGAAGGGAATTTACATCACAGCTCTGTGGGCCACAGTGTCACATCACTGTATCTAAGCCCATCATGTGCGATACTATCTGCAGAACCACAGCATCTAACCGTGTAATGTGTGATACAGTGTGCTAAATTATGTATCTAATTCTATTATGTGTGATACTATCTGCTGAGCGTGTATCTAATCCTATCCTGTGATACCATCTGCTGTTCTGTGTATCTCTCCCTATTGTGTGTGATACTGTCTGCTGAGCTGTGTATCTAATCCTCTGCTGTGTGATACTGTCTGCTGATCTGTGTATTTCACTCTATCCTGTATGATACTGATTGCAGAGCCGTGTATCTAATCCTATCATATTGGATGCTGTCTGCTGAGCTGTGTATCTAACCATATCCTGTGTGATACTGTCTGCTGAGCTGTGTATCTAATCCTATCCTGTGTGATACTGTCTGCTGAGCTGTGTATGCAATCTAATCACGTGATACTCTCTTCTGAGCTGTGTATCTAATCCTATTGTGTGATCCAGTCTGCTGAGCTGTGTATCTAATCCTGTCCTGTGTGATACTGTCTGCTTTTGCTGTGTATTTAATCCTATTGTGTGATACCGTCAGCTCTGCTGTGTATCTAATCCTCTCTTGTGTGATACCTTCTGCTCAGCTGTGTATCTAATCCTATCCCGTGTGATACTGTCTGCTTTGCTGTGTATCTAATCATATTGTGTGATACCGTCAGCTCTGCTGTGTATCTAATTCTCTCTTGCGTGATACCTTCTGCTCAGCTGTGTATCTAATCCTATGACATGTGATACTCTCTTCTGAGCTGTGTATCTATCCAATCATGCGTGATACAGTCTAGGATACAGCATCACTTTCACATTAATAAATCCCTGTATCCCCCACCACAGCGTATAACACTGAATAGGCCGCAGTTATCTGACTGTTGGTTGCCCATGGCAACCAATCACAGCCCAGCTTTCATTTCTTAAATAGGTCTGGTAAAATGAAAGCTGGGCTGTGATTGGTTGCTATGGGCTACAAGGGCCAGTTTTGTTTTAGTGTCAATAATCCCGCCTCGCCGCCTATAAACGCCCGTGACGTTATATTGATAATACCCCGGTTATAATCGCCGAGTCTAGTCAGATCTATCTATATTCCGCTTTTCTGAAGGTGACTCCATCAGCAGACGATGTCACCGGCTTTCCACAGATCCTTTAAGACATATATATGCATCATTGTGTCAAGTAACACGACGGCGTGATTTGCCGTTCAGGGTGTGAGGAAAGCGGGGTGACAACCGGTGTCACACAATAATGGAGTCCATTAGAGGTTGTCAGGCAGAAAAAAAAATGATAAGTTGTCAGAGACTTACATTGGTGGCGGCTGAGGTCAGGACTCCGCTGTGAAGGACATGGCTGGATGATGTGAGGGATGAGGCGATGCTCATAGTTATATACCCTCGGCCCAGGTACCCCCCACCCACTGGTGTTTTGGTTCCTATATTGGCAGCCGCCCTCCCCGCCCCGCAGACAGCTGCGTATCACGTTACAAGGTGTCTGCAGGGATTAGACGTATCTCCTCCATGAGAGACGGCACAAAGGAACCAAAAGTGGTGCCAGCTCCTCATCGTGGCCCGAAACCACAGGAGATGGGGGCCATAGGACGACATGTGCTGGAAAAAGGGGGGAAACCTTCCAGATGCTGTGGAATTGCAGGAACAAAACCCAAAAAACACAATTCCACCATTTTTTAATTTTTTTTTAATAGTTTTCATAGTGCAATAAAAGGACCTGGTGACGAGAATAATAATAACAATAATAATTAATAAAAAAACATACTTTGCCATATAGAAAATAAATAAATATATATACACTGGAGATGAAAATTAGAGAACAACACCCAATTTCCTAAATGTTGCGGTCCTTGTGTCGTCCTATGTGATTATCTCCTAACATGAGGAAACTCGCAGGATTTTCCGCTTATTTCATAAATCGAATTTATTGTAAAGCACAAAATAATAATGTAAATGAGATAAATGAAAAAGACACTGATCAGAATTAGAGAACACTTTTGCCAGTTTTGGTGATAATCTGCACCTGGTGCTAATTTCCAACAAACTCTTATGTAACTGGCAGCCTAACATTCCACTTTGCACTGACTTTGCAGCTACAAAGTGACTGAAACCCTGCGGCAGCAGATTGTCCAGATGAAGGCCAAAGGGTTGACCCTATCAGCCATAGCAAGAGAAGTTGGTCATTCCAAGTCTGAGATTTCAAGAATATTGAATATTTACAACATCATAAACTCTTTCAAGCCCCCCAAGAAGGCTGGTCGCCCTGGAAAAACAAATGCAAGAGTGGACAGGATGAATCTCCATGGGTAATCATTTCCATACTGCAGCTGGAATTGCTCGCAAGTTCAGCACTGAACAGGGTAAGGATCTGTCTTGTCATACAGTGTCACGACGTGTAAGAGCATTTGTACTGAAAGCCCACTCTGCAGTGACCAAACCTCTCATTAGCAGAAAGAATCACAAGGCTAGACTTACCTTTGGTGAGGAGCATGTTGTGTGGACAGAGGAGAAGTGTCCACAGGTCATTGTAGTGATGAAATTAAGTTTAATTTATTTGGGTCTGATGGGAAACATTATGGTCATCCACAAACTGAACCCAAAGTGTGTTAAAATGTCAGTGAGAGGCGGTGGAGGAAGGGTCATGGTTTGGGGAATGTTTTCTGCAGCAGGAGTTGGACCTCTCATACAGCTACATGGCAGAGTGACTGCAAGTGTGGATAAGAACCTTCTTTACAACACGTGGGTCCTTACTTGTGTCCATCCCTCAATCAGCAGGAATTATCATGCAGGACAATGTCCCCTGTCACACAGCAAAACAGGGAAAGTAGATCTTGGAAACAATGAATTGGCCACAGCTCAGAGTCCTGATCTAAACCCAATAGAAAACCTCTGGAAAATCCTTGATGAGAAAGTTATGGCCAATAAACCCACAACAGTCACAGAACTGTGAAAGAGACTGGAAGAAGAGTGGACCAAAATCCCCCCAGAGCAGTGTGAGAGATTAGTGATGTCCTGTGGCTGCAGATGTGCTGAAGTCATCCACAGCGACGGCCGGTGCACGTCCTACTGATTGTGACTGGTGTTACCTGCAGAACATTTACTGATCATCTCTCTACAGTCATTGCTGCTCTCTAATCATCAGCATCACGAATGGGGGAAAATAAAGGTTTTTTGTTGATAAACTTTGGATCTTTTGTAAAACCCTGTTCTAGTGGCATGGTGCCCCCCTTACACAAAACCGGAGCATGGTCATCAATGGAGATTACATTATTACAGAAAAAAAAAGCAAATGATCAGACATTGTGCTCTAATTTTCATCTCCAATATATATAGTGTGTGTGATATATATGTATGTATATACATATATACTGTATATAATATATATACAGTGCCTACAAGTAGTCTTCAACCCCCTGCAGATTTAGCAGGTTTGATAAGATGCAAATAAGTTAGAGCCTGCAAACTTCAAACAAGAGCAGGATTTATTAACAGATGCATAAATCTTACAAACCAACAGGTTTTGTTGCTCAGTTAAATTTTAATAAATTTTCAACATAAAAGTGTGGGTCAATTATTATTCAACCCCTAGGTTTAATATTTTGTGGAATAACCCTTGTTTGCAATTACAGCTAATCGTCTTTTATAAGACCTGATCAGGCCGGCACAGGTCTCTGGAGTTATCTTGGCCCACTCCTCCATGCAGATCTTCTTCAAGTTATCTAGGTTCTTTGGGTGTCTCATGTGGACTTTAATCTTGAGCTCCTTCCACAAGTTTTCAATTGGGTTAAGGTCAGGAGACTCACTAGGCCACTGCAACACCTTGATTTTTTCCCTCTTGTACCAGGCCTTGGTTTTCTTGGCTGTGTGCGTTGGGTCGTTGTCTTGTTGGAAGATGAAATGACGACCCATCTTAAGATCCTTGATGGAGGAGCGGAGGTTCTTGGCCAAAATCTCCAGGTAGGCCGTGCTATCCATCTTCCCATGGATGCGGACCAGATGGCCAGGCCCCTTGGCTGAGAAACAGCCCCACAGCATGATGCTGCCACCACCATGCTTGACTGTAGGGATGGTATTCTTGGGGTCGTATGCAGTGCCATCCAGTCTCCAAACGTCACGTGTGTGGTTGGCACCAAAGATCTCGATCTTGGTCTCATCAGACCAGAGAACCTTGAACCAGTCTGTCTCAGAGTCCTCCAAGTGATCATGAGCAAACTGTAGACTAGCCTTGACATGACGCTTTGAAAGTAAAGGTACCTTACGGGCTCGTCTGGAACGGAGACCATTGCGGTGGAGTATGTTACTTATGGTATTGACTGAAACCAATGTCCCCACTGCCATGAGATCTTCCCGGAGCTCCTTCCTTGTTGTCCTTGGGTTAGCCTTGACTCTTCGGACAAGCCTGGCCTCGGCACGGGTGGAAACTTTCAAAGGCTGTCCAGGCCGTGGAAGGCTAGCAGTAGTTCCATAAGCCTTCCACTTCCAGATGATGCTCCCAGCAGTGGAGACAGGTAGGCCCAACTCCTTGGAAAGGGTTTTGTACCCCTTGCCAGCCTTGTGACCCTCCACCATCTTGTCTCTGATGGCCTTGGAATGCTCCTTTGTCTTTCCCATGTTGACCATGTATGAGTGCTGTTCACAAGTTTGGGGAGGGTCTTAATTAGTCAGAAAAGGCTGGAAAAAGAGATAATTAATCCAAACATGTGAAGCTCATTGTTCTTTGTGCCTGAAAAACTTCTTAATACTTTATGGGAACCAAACAGAATTCTGGTGGTTTGAGGGGTTGAATAATAAATGACCCTCTGAATAAACTTTTCACAATTTAAAAAAAAAATAAAAAAAGAAATAACATTCTTTTTTGCTGCATTTCACACTTCCAGGCTGATCTACAGTCCAAATGTCACAATGCCAAGTTATTCCGAATGTGGAAACCTGCTAAATCTGCAGGGGGTTGAATACTACTTGTAGGCACTGTACATATATATATACCAGCATATGAAGATAGACCAGCTGACCTCCGAGCTCCGGTTTAATGATACCTGGTCTTTCTTGGTTGCATGGATCCTGCTTGGGACCGTGAAGAAGGCGGCTTTATACCGCCAAAACGCGTAGTCTGCCATAGCATGTATCCCTCACTTTAATTTTGCGCTCTGGAATCTTTTAATTTGCTCACTAAAGCTGGATTTTACTTTACTACCTGAAGTCTTCTTCTTACCTGTAAATATCGTCCAGACAGTGACGAGGTTAGAAATGATGATTTTTACGTGAAATAATAATTTGCTCTTCACACTTGGCTTTCGGCACAGAATGCTCCTTTGCAGCAATTCCAGCTTTGCATTCTTTGGCATTCGAGCTGTTAATTTGCGGAGGTAATCTGGAGATATTTCCCCCCATGCTTCCCCCCCACAAGTTGGATTGGCTTGATGGGCACTTTTTGCTGCTCCCACAACAGCTCCATTACAGATAGATACCAGCTGCCGGCTTCTTCCCTAAATAGTTCCTGCATAATTTGGAGGTGTGCTTTGGGTCATTGTCCTGTTGTAGGATGAAATTGGTTCCAATCAAGCGCTGTCCACAGGGTATGGCGCTGCACAATGGAGTGATTGCCTTCCTTATTCAAAATCCCTTTTACCTTGTACAAATCTACCACTTTACAAGCAACAAAGCAAACCCAGACGATCACATTACCTCCACCATGCTTGACAGATGGTGTTAGGCAGTCTTCCAGCATCTTTTCTGTAGTTCTGCATCTCACAAATCTTCTTCTCTGTGATCCAAACACCTTCGATTTGTCAGTCCATAAGTCTTTTTTCCAATCTTCCTCTGTCCAGTGTCTGTGTTCTTTTGCCCATATTAATCTTTTCCTTTTATTAGCCAGTCTCAGATATGGCCTTTTCTTTGCCACTCTGCCCTGAAGGCCGGCATCCCGGAGTCGCCTCCTCACTGTAGACGGTGACACTGGTGTTTCCCGGGTCCTATGTAATGAAGCTGCCAGTTGAGGACCTGTGAGGCGTGGATTTCTCACAATAGAGACTGTAATGTACTTGTCTTGTTGCTCAGTTGTGCAGCGCGGCCTCCCACTTCCCTCTACTCTGGTTACAGCCTGTTTGTGCTCTCCTCTGAAGTAGTACACACCGTTGTAGGAAATCTTCAGTTTCTTGGCAATTTCTTACATGGAAAATCCTTAATTTCTAAGAACAAGAATAGACTGTCGAGTTTCACAAGAAAGTTCTCTTTTTCTGGCCATTTTGAGAGTTTAATGAAAACAAATGTAATGCTCCAGATTCTCAACTAGCTCAAAGGAAGGTCAGTTTTATAGCTTCTCTAATCAGCAAAACTGTTTTCAGCTGTGCTAACATACTTGCACAAGGGTTTTCAAGGGATTTCTAAACATCCATTAGCCTTCTAACACAGCAAACACAATGTACCATTAGAATACTGGAGTGGTGGTTGTTGGGAATGGGCCTCTATACACCTATGTAGATATTACATTAAAAACCGGACGTTTGCAGCTAGAATAGTCATTTACCCCATTACAATGTATAGAGGGGATTTCTGTGTAATTTAATGTTAGCTTCCTTGAGAAAATCTGCTTTTCTTTCAAAAATAAGGAAATATCTAAGTGACCCTAAACTTTTGAACTGTAGTGTGTATATATATATATATATATATATGGAAAAGAGGGAGAACCAGAGCAGAAAGCTGAATCAGATATTACAAAAGTTTTTTTATTATTTTTGTATTCAAAGTGCACAGTGCAATACATGAAACATTGATGTACAATAAAAAGAGGGGGTGAGGAACATGAGTACAAGACAGATCAACATTAGCCGGGTATGGACCAACAGGCAAAAATGTTCGATATTAGTAAACCCCTAATCGCCTAGGATGAATGAGATGAATCAGTATACTAAGTAAGAGCAAATGAAAGCGGGTAACCCTGAAGGGTTAAGACACCGAGGACCAATCCTTATGGTGGATCAAAATAATTTGGCAAAAGGAATGATTAGCAGTCAGGAAACATCCAGAGTGAAAAAAGGATTAAATCACATGTAACTAATACAGAAACCCAAATGGGAAGGGGTGTGCTCCTGACTGGGTAATCAAAGAACTAAGCCAAAGGAATACCACTTGAGGTAGATGGTGTGTGATCTAACAGTATAGCAGACCCCCAGGGTGGATGAGGATAACAACCCGAATCACGAGTAGTAAATGGAAACTCCGTTACCCAGGACACACAAAAGTTAATATAACGTTAGTAAGCCCCTGGTCACCTGGGAACAAGGGAATCGGGAATACTGTAGGGGGTCAGATAAAGCTGAATAACCCTAAGGGTTAAAGCAGAAAGGACAGGTCCTTATGTGGGTAAAATAAAGCAGGAGAGAAGCAAAGTCCTGCACCACCGCAGATTACCTGCAATATCGCTTGCGGTACCGCCTGTGCCTGTGCTCGGGTGGAGAGCCTGGAGGGTCCGACAATCCAAAAGCGGGGTGCTGGTCATAAGACAAAGTCCATAGATGTAGCGTGAGAGTAGAAAGAGACCGCACTCAATCCGCTGTGAAGGATTTCTTTATTCAAACACGTGCAGAGTGGAGGGCTGGAGACACACTGTGAGCTGGCTCCTCAAGAATGGACGACAGCTGTTTCGCCCAAATTGGGCTTCCACAGGTCCACATGTGGAGCCACGGCTACACCCCTTTTAAAGGAGTGCTCACAGATTGCCCCAGACCACATAAAAACAAATAGGAGATTTGTGTGTATGCATATAAAATACATGTATCCATTTCCATGCATGAATTTACAACAAATTTTAAACATGTAAAAGAACACACTTGAATAAAATGAAGCAATGGGTGATAGACAGGCAGAACTGTCATAGGAACACGGATATCAAACATGTAAAAGAACACACCTGAATAAAATGAAGCAAAGGGTGACAGACAGGCAGAACTATCATAGGAACACAGATCCACACGATCGTTTAAACCTTGGGGGCCCTGTGCCCCATAATTAATAATTAACCTAGCCTCCTCTTGTAGCAACAATTTGTGCAGGTCGCCCCCCTTCAAAGGGAGGGAGACCTTTTTGAGGCCGGCAAAACGCAAAACGTCGGGGTCACCATCATGACAATCCTGGATATGGGAAATTAATCTGGGAGAACCTTTCCCTGATGTTATTGAACTGTAATGTTCCCTGAATCGCACATATAAGCATCTTATAGTCTTGCCTATGTAGAACCTGCCACAAGGGCAGAGCACCACATAGACCACGAACTTAGTCTTACACGAGATGAATTGATGGACAGTGTGCAAGTGCGGGCCGACTTGTACGGAGCGACCTTTTAAATGCTGGCTGCAAAAACGACACTGACCGCACCGGTAATTCCCTGGTGGGCAGCATTTGTCTAGCCAAGTTGTCGAATTGGTAAGTCTGTTCCTCACAAGTTTGTCCCGCAAATTGCCGCATCGTCTGAACGATACCAAAGGATTGGACATTGTCCTGTCAGATAAAGCCGGATCATTCTTCAAAATATGCCAATTTCTGCAAAGAGCAGTTCTAATGGCCTGCTCCAGAGGTCCAAATTTAAAATTAAAGACAAACCTACCCAAATTGTCAACACATTTTCCGGTGCGGTTTTTACGGACAGACGTGGCGCCGTCTGATCTAGCTCTCTCACAGGCCGAATCAATCAGTTTTTTTGGGTAACCTCTTTGATGTAATCTAATCTTCAACTCCTGAGATTGTTGAAGAAAAGATTCCTCTGAACTGTTTGCTCTACGTACTCTCAGGAATTGACTGTAGGGCAAACCCGTCTTGATGTGGAGGGGGTGGGCACTTTGATAATGAAGAAGGGAGTTTGATGCCGTCGGCTTTCTGAACAACCTTGTACAAATACCGCCCTCCTTGATAGAAACCTCAATATCTAAAAAATTGAGAGTATCGCCACCATATGAGGAAGTAAAGGACATATTCATGGTGTTACAGGTGTTAAGATAGGACACGAAATCAGCAAAAAGGACCTCAGTGCCAGCCCACACTATGAATATGTCGTCCACATACCTCAAAAAATGGCGAATATATTTCACCCTTATGTGGGTAAAGATCGTTGGTAGGGAGTGTGACTAGCAGTCAGGAGACATTCTGGGATGCAGAGTGGGTACAGTAGCATTAAGTTACGTGAAATCAGTAAAAAACCCTACAAAACAGAAATGCTCCCGACTGAGTGGTCAAAAGAGGCCAATGAATACCTTTAGTTATATATGGTATAAATGATGTATAGAATGTCAATAGAACAAACCCCCAGGGTAGGTAAAGTTAATAACCCAGATCCAAGGTGGTAAGTGGAGAGTCCATTTGACAAGATGCAAAGGGGGTTAGGATGGAAAATAGAGCAAAAAACAGAACGAATTATCCCGACGGCAATAGAGTGGGGGTAAGGCTAAGTGCCCGAATAGAGGAACATATTACCTGGGTCCAGTGGCAGGGCGCCCGACGCACGTTTCGCGGCTGTTAGCACATCGCTTGCCGCTTCATCATGGGGGAAGGTAAGGGGTGATGCACATATCCGGTAGGGTGACCCATAAATAGCTCCGCGGAAATGGAAAGCGCGAGTGGAATTCGCAGTTCCGGAGTCAGGCGGCGCATGCGCGGGCCCGCCAAGATGTCCCCCGTTGCGCAGCCCCAGCCGTCAAGGAGTCAGGCGCATGCGCGGAGGTCAAGGCAAAAACTCATGTTTCCGCCGAGACCGCCGCGCACGCGCGGACTCCATGGAGATGCCGGAGCGCAGCCAGGGGACAAAAAGCGGGCGCACACATGCGCACAAGACTCCGGACACAGTGAATGAATGAATGGGGATGCAAAGATGACACAACAGAGATAATTGGCAGTGACCACAACAATTATGGACAAACATAAAGGCGGGCAATCATACGGAGTAGATTACACAGATAAAAAGACATAAGAATACATGTCATAAGGTAAATCAAAATCCTGCACAGCCTAAAAGGTGGTTAATATGCAGGAAACCGCCAGATGGAATTTGAGGTCAGGTCGCATCTCCAAATAGATCATGGTGTATATCAAACAGACCCATCCGCTCATTAGTATTGTCACAAGGGATATGTTGCATCATATTTAAAAAGAAATCTAGAAAACAGAAGGAAATGCATACATAATTAAAAACATATAAGTTAAAAGCCACAAAGAACCCGGTCAGAAAAATGCAATGGATGAAACAATGGTACGTGTTATTACGCCATCAAAAAATACACGAAGTAATCACATAGATAAAGAGACATTCCATTGCAAAAAAATGGCAAATAGAGAGAACAAGACGATATATTCAGAAGAGGAAAGGAGAGAAGGTGAAACTGGCCTAAAGGAAGGAAAGCAAAACTGAGGGCCTCATTGAGGCCCTTAGGAGCGACTGTGTCCAAAGCCACAATCCATTTGGTTTCTCTTTGGGAAAGCATCTTTTTGATGTTACCACCCCGTATGCCACAGTGGACCACGTCAATGCCGCGTATTTTTAGCACTTTAGGGTCACAATTGTGATATTTCTTAAAGTGGCGGGGTAAAGTTTTTAGTGAAGAAAAATCATCCACAGCCCTGGCCGCGCCAATGTCCCTCACGTGCTCCCTCACCCGTATCCGAAATTCTCTCGAAGTAAGTCCTACATAAATGTATGGACAATTGCAAGTAGCATAATAAATGACATTTTCAGTACTACATGAAATCCGATGTTGAATCGTAAATGAACGTAGAGAGTCGGAACTGGTGAAGGAGTTACTGCGGAGGACATTGGCGCAGGCAAGGCAGTGCCCGCAAGGGAAACAACCCAAAGCGGGGCCACTGGAACCAAATGGATTCAAGTTTTTGGTGGTATAGTGGCTATGGACAAGGAGATCGCTCAAATTTCTGGCTCTCCTAGCCGTGGCCAAAGGTGTGGGAGAGAGAGACCGAGATAGAACAGGGTCGGTCTTAAGAACCGACCAATGACGAGCCAAAACATCTCGCATCTTATACCACTCAGAGTTGTAGGTGGAAATAAAGCGAGGATTGGAGTCAGCAGAAATCTGCTTGGGTTGCTGATGTAGAAGTGAAGTCCTCGCAGTGTGTTTCGCCCTTAGGTAACCCTTTTTTATGCACCGACGGCTATATCCCCTCTCCATGAATCGTGATTTTAAATCCTCAGCCTGTACCTCGAAAGAGGCGTCCGATGAGCAGATCCGCCTCATCCGTAAAAATTGACCGGTCGGGATAGCTCTAACCGTAGATCCCATGTGTCCAGAGGAGGCATGAAGAAGTGCATTAACCGATGTTTTCTTGCGAAAAACATCCGTTTGAACACGTTGGTTACCGTCAACTTGAAGGACAATATCCAGGAAATCTATACTGGTAGAGCTAAATTTATAAGTAAGACGGATGTTAAATATGTTGGAATTAAGACACTGAATGAACGAGTCGAGCTGCTCCACCGTGCCCTGCCAGAACATCAGAATATCATCGATGTATCTAATCCAGCACTGCGCATGGGTAGCGGCCTGCACGCCCTCGTCACCGAAAACCTGCCTCTCCCAATAACCAAGAAACAGGTTAGCGTACGAGGGCGCACAGGCCGCGCCCATCGCAGTGCCGCGCTTCTGAAGGTAGAAGGAGTCTTTAAATGTGAAATAGTTATGTGACAGGGCAAAGTTTAGCAGCTCAACTACCAGCTCGTTCAGGTCGGAATCCCGAGCGGACATTTCAAGGAAAAAGCGGGCCGCACGGACGCCATCTTCGTGTCGTATACAAGTGTACAGTGATTCTACGTCCATGGTAACAAAAAGTAAATCAGACTCCATTGAGATGCCGTCAACCCTCATGAGCACGTCCGTCGTGTCTTTGGCATAAGACGGGAGTGATTCGACTAGAGGTCTAAGGTAAAAGTCAATGAATCTACATACAGGTTCACAAAACCCGTCAATGCCAGACACGATCGGACGGCCAGGAGGGTTAACGGCATCCTTGTGGATCTTGGGGAGGAGATATAGCGTCGGGGCCCTGGGAAACTTCACCATCAGACCATCAAACATTTTTTTCGATATGATGCCCAAATCATGGGCTCTAAGGAGAATTTTCTGTAATTTGAGGGAAAAGGAGGTGGTGGGGTTATAATCCAACTTTTGGTACGTGTCCTTATCTCTCAGTTGTTTGAATACTTCTCTCTCATATTGGACAGTAGGCCAGATCACAATGTTGCCCCCTTTGTCAGCCGCCTTGAAAATGACATCATCAAGTTGTTGTAATTCAGCCAAAGCCTGTCTCTGTTTCATTGTAAGGTTGTCTGAAAAACGCCGTGTCGAGATCTTCTTAAAGTCTTCCATGACAAGCTTAGTAAAAATCTCTACAGCAGGGCAGACTGACAAAGGGGGGAACCTTGATGATCTGGAATGGAGAAAAATAGGAGACGTACCTGGATTATTAGTTTGTTCTGCACGTAGGTCTTCTAGCGCCGCAAGAGCTTCTTGTTCAAGGTCATTCATGGTGTCCAAACCACCAGATTTTTTATTGTGAAGCTTCTTCAAAATAAGTTTTCTTGAAAAAAGATACAAGTCTTTCAAAGCTGTAAAATAATGAAAATTGTTGGTAGGAGAAAAAGACAGACCCAGAGATAAGACCTCGATCTGTGTTTCCGAGAGGGGATGGCTGGATAGATTAATTACCTGAAGTTTATTTTTATTTTTTCCATCCTGAGGTTTACCAAAGCCAGGTTTAGGGGGTCCAGATTTTTTCGGGCCACTCCTGGTAGTAATACCAATTGAATCTTCATTAAGATAGGAACTCTCGGAAGTCACAGATCGACCATCATCCATGGAGCTGCCTGATCTCAAGGAAGCCGATCTGGAACGTGCCTTGAAACCTGTGCGAGATTGTGAACGTGCTCTCGCGGCGCCAGCCCTCCACCTGTAGACTCGATTGTTAGCTTTATCAGCCAAATCTCTTTGGAATTTTTTAGATTTATACTCAACCACCTCTCTTTCACATTTTTGGGATTCAAGATCCATCTCCTCGTTGAATCTCTGCAGCGCATCCTCTGATAATTTAGACTTGATAGTGGAAAGAAGGCTCTCCATCTCGGTCTCAATCTCCAAAAGGGTGGAAATATTATGGTCACGCAGGAGGGTCAGAAATCCAGTGGAACAATTATGTGCAAATTCTTCCCACTTCGTCTTGAAGTTTAAATCCTCTATGTCGAATGAGGTGATGATGATGGTCGATCTGTGACTTCTGAGAGTTCCTATCTTAATGAAGATTCAATTGGTATTACTACCAGGAGTGGCCCGAAAAAATCTGGACCCCCTAAACCTGGCTTTGGTAAACCTCAGGATGGAAAAAATAAAAATAAACTTCAGGTAATTAATCTATCCAGCCATCCCCTCTCGGAAACACAGATCGAGGTCTTATCTCTGAGTCTGTCTTTTTCTCCTACCAACAATTTTCATTATTTTACAGCTTTGAAAGACTTGTATCTTTTTTCAAGAAAACTTGTTTTGAAGAAGCTTCACAATAAAAAATCTGGTGGTTTGGACACCATGAGTGACCTTGAACAAGAAGCTCTTGCGGCGCTAGAAGACCTACTTGCAGAACAAACTAATAATCCAGGTACGTCTCCTATTTTTCTCCATTCCAGATCATCAAGGTTCCCCCCTTTGTCAGTCTGCCCTGCTGTAGAGATTTTTACTAAGCTTGTCATGGAAGACTTTAAGAAGATCTCGACACGGCGTTTTTCAGACAACCTTACAATGAAACAGAGACAGGCTTTGGCTGAATTACAACAACTTGATGATGTCATTTTCAAGGCGGCTGACAAAGGGGGCAACATTGTGATCTGGCCTACTGTCCAATATGAGAGAGAAGTATTCAAACAACTGAGAGATAAGGACACGTACCAAAAGTTGGATTATAACCCCACCACCTCCTTTTCCCTCAAATTACAGAAAATTCTCCTTAGAGCCCATGATTTGGGCATCATATCGAAAAAAATGTTTGATGGTCTGATGGTGAAGTTTCCCAGGGCCCCGACGCTATATCTCCTCCCCAAGATCCACAAGGATGCCGTTAACCCTCCTGGCCGTCCGATCGTGTCTGGCATTGACGGGTTTTGTGAACCTGTATGTAGATTCATTGACTTTTACCTTAGACCTCTAGTCGAATCACTCCCGTCTTATGCCAAAGACACGACGGACGTGCTCATGAGGGTTGACGGCATCTCAATGGAGTCTGATTTACTTTTTGTTACCATGGACGTAGAATCACTGTACACTTGTATACGACACGAAGATGGCGTCCGTGCGGCCCGCTTTTTCCTTGAAATGTCCGCTCGGGATTCCGACCTGAACGAGCTGGTAGTTGAGCTGCTAAACTTTGCCCTGTCACATAACTATTTCACATTTAAAGACTCCTTCTACCTTCAGAAGCGCGGCACTGCGATGGGCGCGGCCTGTGCGCCCTCGTACGCTAACCTGTTTCTTGGTTATTGGGAGAGGCAGGTTTTCGGTGACGAGGGCGTGCAGGCCGCTACCCATGCGCAGTGCTGGATTAGATACATCGATGATATTCTGATGTTCTGGCAGGGCACGGTGGAGCAGCTCGACTCGTTCGTTCAGTGTCTTAATTCCAACATATTTAACATCCGTCTTACTTATAAATTTAGCTCTACCAGTATAGATTTCCTGGATATTGTCCTTCAAGTTGACGGTAACCAACGTGTTCAAACGGATGTTTTTCGCAAGAAAACATCGGTTAATGCACTTCTTCATGCCTCCTCTGGACACATGGGATCTACGGTTAGAGCTATCCCGACCGGTCAATTTTTACGGATGAGGCGGATCTGCTCATCGGACGCCTCTTTCGAGGTACAGGCTGAGGATTTAAAATCACGATTCATGGAGAGGGGATATAGCCGTCGGTGCATAAAAAAGGGTTACCTAAGGGCGAAACACACTGCGAGGACTTCACTTCTACATCAGCAACCCAAGCAGATTTCTGCTGACTCCAATCCTCGCTTTATTTCCACCTACAACTCTGAGTGGTATAAGATGCGAGATGTTTTGGCTCGTCATTGGTCGGTTCTTAAGACCGACCCTGTTCTATCTCGGTCTCTCTCTCCCACACCTTTGGCCACGGCTAGGAGAGCCAGAAATTTGAGCGATCTCCTTGTCCATAGCCACTATACCACCAAAAACTTGAATCCATTTGGTTCCAGTGGTCCCGTTTTGGGTTGTTTCCCTTGCGGGCACTGCCTTGCCTGCGCCAATGTCCTCCGCAGTAACTCCTTCACCAGTTCCGACTCTCTACGTTCATTTACGATTCAACATCGGATTTCATGTAGTACTGAAAATGTCATTTATTATGCTACTTGCAATTGTCCATACATTTATGTAGGACTTACTTCGAGAGAATTTCGGATACGGGTGAGGGAGCACGTGAGGGACATTGGCGCGGCCAGGGCTGTGGATGATTTTTCTTCACTAAAAACTTTACCCCGCCACTTTAAGAAATATCACAATTGTGACCCTAAAGTGCTAAAAATACGCGGCATTGACGTGGTCCACTGTGGCATACGGGGTGGTAACATCAAA